>NW_028270155.1:69709508-69876911 GCF_037043375.1 Chiloscyllium plagiosum | reverse complement strand
ACAACTCCTGAACATAATACTCCTGATATTGCCCCTGTTGAGGGGAACTGCAGGTACAGCTCCTGAACCTAATACCCCTGTTATTGCTCCTATTGAGGGGAACGGCAGCTACAGCTCCTGAACCTAATACCCCTGATATTGCTCCTAATGGAGGGAAATGCAGCTACAGCTCCTGAACCTAATACCCCTGATATTGCTCCTAATGGAGGGAAATGCAGCTACAGCTCCTGAACCTAATACCCCTGATATTGCTCCTATTGAGGGGAACTGCAGTCTGAGCCCCTGAACCTAATACCCCTGATATTGCTCCTATTGAGGGGAACTGCAGTCTGTGCTCCTGAACCTAATACCCCTGATATTGCCCCCATTGAGGGGAACAGCAGCTTCAGCTCCTGAACCTAATACCCCTGATATTGCTCCTATTGAGGGGAACTGCAGGGACAGCTCCTGAACCTAAAAGCCCTGATATAGCACCTAATTGAGTGGAACTGCAGCCAGAGCTCCTGGACCTAACACCCCTGATATTGCCCCTAATGAGGGGAACTGCAGCTACAGCTCCAGAACCGAATACCTCTGATATTGCCCCAATTGAGGGGAACTGTAGCTACAACTCCTGAACATAATACTCCTGATATTGCCCCAATTGAGGGGAACTGCAGGTACAGCTCCTGAACCTAATACCCCTGATATTGCTCCTATTGAGGGGAACTGCAGGTACAGCTCCTGAACCTAAAAGCCCTGATATAGCACCTAATTGAGGGAAACTGCAGCCAGAGCCCCTGAACTTAATACCCCTGATATTGCCCCTATTGAGTGGAACTGCGGCCAGAGCTCCTGAACCTAATAACCCTGATATTGCCCCTATTGAGGGGAACTGCAGCCAGAGCTCCTGAACCTAATACTCCTGATATTGCCCCTATTGAGGGGAACTGCAGCCAGAGCTCCTGAACCTAATACCCTGATATTGCACCTATTGAGGGGAACTGCAGCCAGAGCTCCTGAACCTAATACCCCTGATATTGCACCTATTGAGGGGAACTGCAGCTACAGCTCCTGAACCGAACACCCCTGATATTGCCCCTAATGAGGGGAACTGCAGCTACAGCTCCAGAACCTAATACCCCTGATATTGCCCCTATTGAGGGGAACTGTAGCTACAACTCCTGAACATAATACTCCTGATATTGCCCCTGTTGAGGGGAACTGCAGGTACAGCTCCTGAACCTAATACCCCTGTTATTGCTCCTATTGAGGGGAACGGCAGCTACAGCTCCTGAACCTAATACCCCTGATATTGCTCCTAATGGAGGGAAATGCAGCTACAGCTCCTGAACCTAATACCCCTGATATTGCTCCTAATGGAGGGAAATGCAGCTACAGCTCCTGAACCTAATACCCCTGATATTGCTCCTATTGAGGGGAACTGCAGTCTGAGCCCATGAACCTAATACCCCTGATATTGCTCCTATTGAGGGGAACTGCAGTCTGTGCTCCTGAACCTAATACCCCTGATATTGCCCCCATTGAGGGGAACAGCAGCTTCAGCTCCTGAACCTAATACCCCTGATATTGCTCCTATTGAGGGGAAGTGCAGCTACAGCTCGTGAACCTAATACCCCTGATATTGCTCCTATTGAGGGGAACTGCAGCCAGACCTCCTGAACCTAATACCCCTGATATTGCTCCTATTGAGGGGAACTGCAGTTACAGCTCCTGAACCTAATTCCCCTGATATTGCCCCGATTGAGGGGAACTGCAGACAGAGCTACTGAACCTAATTCCCCTGATATTGCCCCAATTGAGGGGAACTGCAGACAGAGCTCCTGAACCTAATTCCCCTGATATTGCCCCGATTGAGGGGAACTGCAGCTACAGCTCCTGAACCTAATTCCCCTGATATTGCCCCGATTGAGGGGAACTGCAGACAGAGCTACTGAACCTAATACCGATGATATTGTCCCCATTGAGGGGTCTTGCAGCTATGACTCCTGAACCTAATACCACTAATATTGCCCTTAATTGAGGGGAACTGCAGCTTCAGCTCCTGAACCTAATACCCCTGATATTGCCCCTATTGAGGGGAACTGCAGCCAGAGCTCCTGAACCTAATATCCCTGATATTGCCCCTATTGAGGGCAACTGCAGCTACAGGTCCAGAACTTAATACCCCTGATATTGCCCCTATTGAGGGGAACTGCAGCTACAGCTCCTGAACCTAATATCCCTGATATTGCCCCTATTGAGGGGAACTGCAGCCACAGCTCCTGAACCTAATACCCTTGATATTGCCCCTATTAAGGGCAACTGCAGCTAGAGGTCCTGATCTTAATACCCCTGGTAGTGCCCCTATTGAGTGGAACTGCAGCTACAGCTCCTGAACCTAATAACTCTGATATTGCTCCTAATGAAGGGAAATGCAGCTACAGCAACTGTACCTAGTACCCCTGATATTGCCCCTATTGAGGGGAACAGCAGCCAGAGCTCCTGAACCTAATACCCCTGATATTGCTCCTATTGAGGGGAACTGCAGCTCCAGCTCCTGAACCTAATACCCCTGATATTGACAACATTGAGGGGAACAGCAGCTACAGCTTGTGAACCTCATACCCCTGATATTGTCCCCTATTGTGGGGAACTGCAGCTACAGCTCCTGAACCTAATACCCCTCATATTGCTCCTATTGAGGGGAACTGCAGCCAGAGGTCCTGAACCTAATACCCTTGATATTGCCCCTATTGAGTGGAACTGCAGCCAGAGGTCCTGAACCTAATACTCTTGATATTGCCCCTATTGAGAGCAACTGCAACTACAGGTCCAGAACTTAATACCCCTGATAGTGCCCCTATTGAGGGGAAATGCAGCCAGAGGTCCTGAACCTAATACCCCTGATATTGCTCCTATTGAGGGGAACTGCAGCCACAGCTCCTGAACCTATTACCCCTGATATTGCTCCTATTGAGGGGAACTGCAGTCTGAGCTCCTGAACCTAATACCCCTGATATTGCCCCTATTGAGTGGAACTGCAGCTACAGGTCCTAAACCTAATACCCCTGATATTGCCCCCATTGAGGGGAACAGCAGCTTCAGCTCCTGAACCTAATACCCCTGATATTGCTCCGACTGAGGGGAACTGCAGCTATAGCTCCTGAAGCAAATACCCCTGATATTGCCCCCATTGAGCAGAACAGCAGCTTCAGCTCCTGAATCTAATACCCCTGATATTGCTCGTATTGAGGGGAACTGCAGCTACAGCTCGTGAGCCTAATACCCCTGATATTGCTCCAATTGAGGGGAATTGCAGCCAGAGCTCCTGAACCTAATACCCCTGATATTGCTCCTATTGAGGGGAATTGCAGCCAGAGCTCCTGAACCTAATTCCCCTGATATTGCCCCGATTGAGGGGAACCGCAGACAGAGCTACTGAACCTAATTCCTCTGATATTGCCCCGATTGAGGGGAACTGCAGACAGAGCTCCTGAACCTAATTCCCTGATATTGCCCCGATTGAGAGGAATTGCAGCTACAGCTCCTGTACCTAATACCCCTGATATTGCCCCTATTGAAGGGAAATGCAGCTACAGCTCCTGAACACAATACTCCTGGTATTGCTCCTATTGAGGGGAACTGCAGACAGAGCTCCTGAACCTAATACCCCTGATATTGGTCCTATTGAGGGGAACTGCAGCTACAGCTCCTGAACCTAATACCCCTGATATTGCCCCGATTGAGGGGAACTGCAGCCACAGCTACTGAACCTAATACCCATGATATTGTCCCCATCGAGGGGTCTTGCAGCTATAGCTCCTGAACCTAATACCCCTGATATTGCCCCAATTGAGGGGAACTGCAGCTACAGCTCCTGAACCTAATACCCCTGATATAGCCCCTGTTGAGGGGAACTTCAGCCTGAGCACCTGAACCTAATACCACTAATATTGCCCTTATTGAGGGGAACTGCAGCTACAGCTCCTGAACCTAATATCCCTGATATTGCCCCTATTGTGGGGAACTGCAGCGACAGCTCCTGAACCTAATTCCCCTGATATTGCCCCTATTGAAGGGAAATGCAGCTACAGCTCCTGTACCTAATACCCCTGATATTGCCCCTATTGAGGGGAACAGCAGCTACAACTCCTGTACCTAATACCCCTGACAGTGCCCCTAGTGAGGGGAACTGCAGCGACAGCTCCTGAACCTAATACCACTGATATTGCCCCTATTGAGGGGAATTGCAGCTCCCGCTCCTGAACCTAATACCCCTGATATTGCCCCTATTGAGGGTAACTGCAGCCAGAGCCCCTGAACCTAATACCCTGATATTGCCCCTATTGAGGGGAACTGCAGCTACAGCTCCTGAACCTAATACCCCTGATTTTGACAACATTGAGGGGAACAGCAGCTACAGCTTGTGAACCTAATACCCCTGATATTGCCACTATTGTGGGGAACTGCAGCTACAGCTCCTGAACCTAATACCCCTCATTTTGCTCCTATTGAGGGGAACTGCAGCCAGAGATCCTGAACCTAATACCCTTGATATTGCCCCTATTGAGGGGAACTGCAGCCAGAGCTCCTGAACCTAATACCCTTGATATTCCCCCTATTGAGAGCAACTGCAACTACAGGTCCAGAAGTTAATACCCCTGATAGTGCCTCTATTGAGGGGAAATGCAGCCAGAGGTCCTGAACCTAATACCCCTGATATTGCCCCTATTCAGGGGAACCGCAGCCAGAGCTCCTGAACATAATACCCCTGATATTGCTCCTATTGAGGGGAACTACAGTCTGAGCTCCTGAACCTAATACCCCTGATATTGCCCCTATTGAGTGGAACTGCAGCTACAGGTCCTGAACCTAATACCCCTGATATTGCCCCCATTGAGGGGAACAGCAGCTTCAGCTCCTGAACCTAATACCCCTGATATTGCTCCTATTGAGGGGAACTGCAGCTACAGCTCCTGAAGCAAATACCCCTGATATTGCCCCCATTGAGGGGAACAGCAGCTTTAGCTCCTGAATCTAATACCCCTGATATTGCTCGTATTGAGGGGAACTGCAGCTACAGCTCGTGAACCTAATACCCCTGATATTGCTCCTATTGAGGGGAATTGCAGCCAGAGCTCCTGAACCTAATACCCCTGATATTGCTCCTATTGAGGGGAATTGCAGCTCCCGCTCCTGAACCTAATACCCCTGATATTGCCCCTATTGAGGGGAACTGCAGCTACAGCTCCTGAACCACATACCCCTGATATTGCCCGTATTGAGGGTAACTGCAGCCACAGCACCTGAACCTAATACCCCTGATTTTGACAACATTGAGGGGAACAGCAGCTACAGCTCGTGAACCTCATACCCCTGATATTGCCCCTATTGTGGGGAACTGCAGCTACAGCCCCTGAACCTAATACCCCTCATATTGCTCCTATTGAGGGGAACTGCAGCCAGAGGTCCTGAACCTAATACCCTTGATATTGCCCCTATTGAGGGGAACTGCAGCCAGAGCTCCTGAACCTAATACCCTTGATATTGCCCCTATTGAGAGCAACTGCAACTACAGGTCCAGAACTTAATACCCCTGATAGTGCCCCTATTGATCGGAAATGCAGCCAGAGGTCCTGAACCTAATACCCCTGATATTGCTCCTATTGAGGGGAACTGCAGCTACAGCTCCTGAACCTAATACCCCTGATATTGCCCCGATTGAGGGGAACTGCAGCCACAGCTACTGAACCTAATACCCATGATATTGTCCCCATCGAGGGGTCTTGCAGCTATAGCTCCTGAACCTAATACCCCTGATATTGCCCCAATTGAGGGGAACTGCAGCTACAGCTCCTGAACCTAATATCCCTGATATTGCCCCTATTGTGGGGAACTGCAGCGACAGCTCCTGAACCTAATTCCCCTGATATTGCCACTATTGAGGGGAACTGCAGCTACAGCTCCTGAACCTAACGCCCCTGATATTGCCCCTATTGAGGGGAATTGCAGCTACAGCTCCTGAACCTAATACCCCTGATATTGCCCCTATTGAGGGGAACTGCAGCTACAGCTCCTGAACCTCATACCCCTGATATTGCCCGTATTGAGGGTAACTGCAGCCAGAGCCCCTGAACCTAATACCCTGATATTGCCCCTATTGAGGGGAACTGCAGCTACAGCACCTGAACCTAATACCCCTGATTTTGCTCCTATTGAGGGGATCTGCAGCCAGAGCTCCAGAACCTAATACACCTGATATTGCCCCTATTGTGGGGAACTGCAGCTACAGCTCCTGAACCTAATACCCCTGATATTGCTCCTAATGAGGGGAACTGCAGCTACAGCTCCTGAACCTCATAACCATGATATTGTCCCTTTTGAGGGGAACAGCAGCTACAGCTCCTGAACCTCATACCCCTGATATTGCCCTTATTGAGGGGAACTGCAGCCAGTGCTCCTGAACCTAATACCCCTGATATTGCCCCTTTGAGGGTAACTGCAGCTACAGCTCCTGAACCTAATACCCCGATAAAGCCCCTATTGAGGGGAACTGTATTCAGTGCTCCTGAACCTAATACCGCTGATATTGCCCCTTTGTGGGGAACTGCAGCTACAGCTCCTGAACCTAATACCCCTGATAAAGCCCCTATTGAGGGGAACTGCAGTCAGTGCTCCTGAACCTAATACCCCTGATATTGCCCCTTTGTGGGGAACTGCAGCTACAGCTCCTGTACCAAAAACCCTGATATTGCCCCTATTGAGGGGAACTGCAGCTAGAGCTCCTGAACCTAATTCCCCTGATATTGCCCCTATTGAGGGGAACTGCAGCCAGGGCTCCTGAAACAAATACCCCTGATATTGCTCCTATTGAGGGGAACTGCAGCCAGAGCTCCTGAACCTAATACCCTTGATATTGCCCCTATTGAGAGCAACTGCAGCTACAGGTCCTGAACTTAATACCCCTGATAGTGCCCCTATTGATGGGAACTGCAGCTACAGCTCCTGAACCTAATAACCCT
The DNA here is from genome assembly GCF_037043375.1 of Chiloscyllium plagiosum. Lineage (NCBI taxonomy): Eukaryota > Metazoa > Chordata > Chondrichthyes > Orectolobiformes > Hemiscylliidae > Chiloscyllium > Chiloscyllium plagiosum. The sequence goes on along the minus strand of NW_028270155.1, from coordinate 69,869,907 downwards.
GATATTGCTCCTAATGAAGGGAAATGCAGCTACAGCTCATGAACCTAATTCCCCTGATATTGCCCCTATATCCCACCCCACTCTATCCCACCCCACTCTGCCCTACCGCACTCTACCCCACCCTACTCGATCCCACCACACTCGACCCCACCACACTCTACCCCACCCCACTCTACCCCACTGCACTCTACCCCACCGCACTCTACCCCACCCCACTCTACCCCACTACATTCTACCCCACCCCACTCTACCCCACCCCACTCTATCCCACCCCACTCTATCGCACCCCATTCCACCCCAAGTCCTGGGCATCACAGAGTCTTCCTGAGAGTATCTTACATTTTCCAGCACACAGCCAGGTTTCCATCATCACATGTGTCCCCATCCCCATCACATCTCCACAGCTTTTCAGGCATGACACTGTTGCCTATTGGATAAAATCTATACTTGTTTTTGGTAAGCTTCTCTCATGCTGGGGCCTACCTGCTGTCTCAGGAATACTCGTTGTTGTGTTGAGTGTTGTTTATAGAACATAGAACATTACAGCGCAGCACAGGCCCTTCGGCCCTCGATGTTGCGCTGAGCTGTGGGACCAACCTGATGCCCATTTTCCATTATCATCCGTATATTTATCCAATGACCATTTAAATGCCCTTAAAGCTGGCAAGTGTACTACTGTTGCAGGCAGGGCATTCCACGCCCCTACTACTTTCTGAGTAAAATCCCCTCTGGAACCTTTTCACTCCCGAATGGCAAAGCTGGTTTTGGACTTGCGCGTGGCAGGATACACCTCACTGCCTACATCTGGTTCATTGGCGGCTGTGTCTTTGGAACCATGATCCTTTTTAGAGTCAAACAGCACAGAAACAGAGCCTTGGGCCCAACTTGTCCATGCCGACCAGATTTCCTAAACTGAACTAGTCCCGTTTACCAGCACCTGGCCCTTATCGCTCTTAACCTTTTCATATACCCATCCAAATGTTTTTTAAATTGACCCATGAAGCATTTCTCTCATGAGAGTCATAGAGATGTACAGCACAGAAACAGACCCTTCAGTTCAACTCATCCATGCCGACCAGGTATCCTAAATTAATCTAATCCCATTTGCCAGCACATGGCCCATATCCCTCTAAACCATTCCTAATCATATACCCATCCAGATGCCTTTTAAATTGTGTAATTGTACCAGCCTCCACCACTTCCTCTGGCAGCTCATTCCATACACACACCACCCTCTGCGTGAAAAAGTTGCCCCTTAGGTCCCTTTTATATCTTTCCCCTCTCACCCTGAACCTATGCCCTCTAGTTCTGGACTCCCCCACCCCATTCCCCTCGTGATTTTATAAACCTCTGTAAGGTCACCCCTCAGCCTCCAACGCTCCAGGTAAAACAGCCCCAGCCTATTCAACCTCTCCCTATAGCTCAAACCCTCCAACCCTGGCAACATTCTTGTAAATATTTTCTGAACCCTTTCAAGTTTCAGAACATCTTGCGTATAGCATACACCTCTCTCTCTCTGACGTGTCATTATTATCAATGGGACCTCAAGATCTGATGTTGTTGTCACAATCCTCCAGAGGTGAAAGAGCAGCTGGTCTCTCTGAGATGCGGAGATCCCGAACGGATTCCTGGGGAGGGGTAAGGTCTGATAACAGGCTGTGTGTGGAATGTAAATATTTCAACAGTATCGGGAGAGCTAGGTCCAAAACAACAAAAATAAACCCTGAAGATTTAAATTGAAATAGCAAACAAAAATATTTAAAAGCTGAAAGAACAATAGGTTACAGTCTGCAGTTACCTCAATAGAGAGGAAATCATATCTGCCTTTTCAAAGCCAGTTTAAAAATAATTCAGACTGACTTACATCCTCTCATTTGTCTCTTTGTGTGTGCGTATATCAGGCATGTTTGTGTTATTTTTCCCATCAATTATTTCCTCCTAGTTTCCTCCCTTCCTTTCCTGAGCGTTTGAGGCCTAGTACAGTAACACAGCCCTGAAGGGAGACAGTGAGAGGGAACGAGACCAATGCCCAAGGGCTGGCAAGGTGACCACCAAACTGGCATTTCAAAACTGCAGAAAGATTAGGGGCTATTTGTCATGTGTCAACTCAAACGGTGTCACTGGCTATTCAGCTACAGAGACCACGACACAGCTCACTCACAAAGAAGGACAATTGCAGGGATACCAGGTACAGGAAATCGAGCTGCAGTTCTCCTTCCTAAATAAAGTTAATGAGGTCGATTATTGTCCCTAATCCTAGCTAAAACTCAACATAGAATCCCCAGAAAAAGGCTGTTTAGCCGATCAAGTTTGGACTGAGCCTCTGAAGAATATCCCACCCTATCTCCATAACCCCTGCATTTATCACAGCTAACTCACCCAGCCTGCACATCCCTGGAGACCACTGGGCAATTTAGCACGGCCAATCCACCTAATATGCAAACCTTTGGACTGTGGGATGCAGGGAGAACATGCAAACTCTACACAGTCGCCTGAGACTGGAATCGAACTCAGGTGCCTGGCAGCTGTGAGGCAGTTAACCTTAAGCCTATCGCAGGGCTAACCAGTGGGCATGCAAGAAGTGTCAAATTGTCCCTGTCCCTTGCTTAGAAACAAAAAAAATTGCAGATGCTGGAATCCAAAGTAGACAAGCAGGAGGCTGGAAGAACACAGCAAGTCAGGCAGCATCAGGAGGTGGAGAAGTCCTCAAGAACAGTTACACCCGAAACGTCGACTTCTGCATCTTCTGATGCTGCCGGACTTACTGTGTTCTTCCAGCCTCCTGCCTGTCTACCTGTCTCTTGTCTAGCCGTGCACTTTGACTTCGCAAAGGCATGGAGTGAGAGGGATGGGTACCCAATCCTGTCACAGCCTTCAAATGTCTTGAATCTATTCCTCAGATCCAAGCCCACAGCAGGCATGTGGCTATTGACATAACATGGAAGTATTGAGCCTTGTTTTCAGTTGCTCAGTTACCTGGCTGAATTGGCAGCTTTCTGATGAGCAGGAGATAGGTGTCAGTGAGGGTAGTGGAAGGGAGTGGGGCTGGCAGAGGATTGGGGAGAGCTTGATCGAGAGAGAGGTACCGAAGATAAGCTTACCCGAACTACATCCGTGCAGGTCAATGAAAGGAGTGCTGGGAGGTTGACCTAAAACCGAAATGGACTGCAGTGGGTCAAGAAGGCAGCTCAGCAGCACCTTCTCAAGAGCAACTATGGACGGGCTATAATGCTGGCCAAGTCATAGAGTCATTCAGCGTGGAAACACACCCTTCTGTCCATATCGTCCACACTGACCGAGCAAATTAGCATCAACTGCCTGCATTTGGCCCATATCCCTCCAAATATTTCCTACTTATGCACTTATCCAAATGTCTTTTAAATGCTGTTACTGTCCCTGCATCCACCACCTCCTCTGGAAGTTCAGTCCACACACTTCATGTTAAAAAGAAAAGTTGACCTTCGAGTTCTTTTTAAAACTTCTTCCTCTCAGCTTAAAAATATGCCCACTAGTCTTGAACTCCCCCATCCTTGCCATCATTGATTGGGCCCAGCATTTATTACTCAGCTCTTGTGCAGGTAGTGGTGAGCTGCCTTCTTGAACTGCTCCAGTCCATAGATAGACCCATAATGCTGTTGGAGAGGGAGCCACTCTGGGATTTTGACCCAGTGACATTGAAGGAATGATTGGTCTACAATGTAAGGAGATAAAATTCAAGTGTCATCTAAATCTAAAATGTCCAGTTAGGTTAGTCCACATCTGCAGGTACTGAGCAGTTCCAGGCATCATATTTTCAAAAGAAGGAATGCAGTTTAGATTTGTTAGAACAACTCCTGGACTCTAGGGGATTAAGCTAGTTTCTTTATTTTTATGGAATTCCTGCAGTGTGGAAACAAGCCATTTGGCCCAACAAGTCCACACCATCCCACCACAGAGTGGTCCACCCATTCCCCTACCCTATTACTCTACATTTACCTCTGACTAATGCACCTAACCTACTCATCCGTATGTTACCCCGACAATTCAGCACGGCCAATTCACCCTAACCTGCACATCTTAGGACTGTGCAAAGAAACTGGGGCACCCAGAGGAAACCCACACCGATAGGGGGAGAACACACAAACTCCACACAGACTGTCACCCAAGATTAGAATTGAACCCGGGTCCCTTGTACTGTGAGGTAGCAGTGCTAACCACTGAGCCACCGTGCCACCCAGGTGCTATTATTCAAATGTAAAAGGGGCAGGAGTAATTTGATTGTAGTTTGCAGTGTATTAACAGGGGATGAGGTAGATAGAGAGAAACCATTTCCAACTTGTTGAGAGTTAAGAAAGCATTGGTTAAAAACTAGAGACTGTACTTTCAGGAATGAGATTCGGAAACACTTCATCACACCAAAGGTGATAGAAATTTGGAGCTCTTTTCTGCCAGTAGCAATTGATGCCAGATCGATTGTTACATTTAAAATGGAGACCAAATGAAACAGAAGATCCGAAGGGCTAAGGGACAAAAACTGGTGTGTGAAGTTATGTTGCAGATCAGTCAAGATCACATTAAATGGTGGAAATCGCTCATTCCTGTAAGCTCTTATAGGCCTCAGGTCTCACACCTCACAATGCAGGATGTCTGCGCAATCACAGCTTCAAATGCTTGTTCACCAATTATAAGCCCACTGGGGTGGCTCAGTGGCTAGCACTGCTGCCTCACAGTTGTCAAGGACCCATGGTTCAATCCCCTTTGGCAACTGTCTGTGTAGGGTTTGCACATTCTCCCTGTGTCTGCATGACTATCCTCTCACAGTCCAAAGATGTGCAGGTTAGGTGGTCGTGCTCAACTGCCCATAGTGTCCAGTGATGTGCAGGCTAGTTGGGTTAGCAATGGGAAATGTAGGGTGACAGAATAAGGGTGCTGGGTCTTCAGAGGGGCCAGTATGGACTCAATATTTTACCCTTCTATCTTCCCCTTGTCCTCAGCTACTCATTCCACCAGGCTCCACATTCAACAGATCATCCTCAGTCACCTCCACTGTGATGCCAACCCCAAACAAATCCTCGGCAACGCACTGGTATGTTCCTCAATCACCCTCATTCCCCTTCCTGTCACAGTGTCCTGTACAAAAGCAAGAGGTACAGCATCTGCCCTTTTCTCCCTTCTGGTGCAAGATGATGGTAGGGTGGGACCCTCCAGCCAGGGCTCCTCAGCCCCACTGGTTCTTTCTCTCTAACTCCTTTTTTTCAAATGACTACCTTTAAACGTACTCTTTCGGGAATGGAGGAGGCGGGTCCTGGACCAGAGGCCGTCACAGGTGGCTCCAAGACCAGGCCGACATGGGAGGTGAGTCCCCAGGGATGAGTCCCAGACCAGGCTGGCACGGGAGGTGAGTCCTGGAAGCGAGTCTGGACTGGAGGCTGATGCGGGGGAGGCGAGTCCCAGACTGGAAGCCGCTGCAGGGAGACAAGGCTCAGACTAGAATCCAGGCCATGAGTTTTGAAGGCAGACCCATTGTCGGGAGAGTAGGCCCGGTTTTGTCTGGACAGTAAGCCTGGTGCAATCCGGAGAGGAGGCCCGGTGCGGTCTGGAGAATAGGCCCAGCGCTGTCTGGAGAATAGGCCCAGTGCAGTCTGGAGAGTAGGTCTGGTGCAGTCTGGAGAGTAGGCCCAGTGTTGTCAGAAGAGTAGGCCCAGTGTTGTCTGGAGAGTAGGCCTGGTGCAGTCTGGAGAGTAGGCCTGGCCTTGTCTGGAGAGTAGGCCCGGTACAGTCTGGAGAGTAGGCCCGGTGCAGTCTGGAGAGTAGGTCCAGTGTGTCTGGAGAGTAGGCCTGGTGCGGTCTGAAGAATAGGCCCGGCGTTGTCTGGAGAATAGGCCCAGTGTAGTCTGGACAGTAGGTCTGGTGCAGTCTGGAGAGTAGGCTCAGTGCAGTCTGCAGAATAGACCCGGCGTTGTCTGGAGAGCAGGCCCAGTGCAGTCTGGAGAGTAGGTCTGGTGCAGTCTGGAGAGTAGGCCCAGTGTTGTCAGAAGAGTAGGCCCAGTGTTGTCTGGAGAGTAGGCCTGGTGCAGTCTGGTGAGTAGGCCTGGCCTTGTCTGGAGAGTAGGCCCGGTACAGTCTGGAGAATAGGCCCGGCGTTGTCTGGAGAGTAGGCCTGGTGTGGACTGGAGAGTAGGCCCAGTGCGGTCTGGAGAATTGGCCCGATGTTGTCTGGAGAGTAGGCCCGGGTACAGTCTGGAGAGTAGGCCCGGTGCAGTCTGGAAAGTAGGTCCAGTGTGCCTGGAGAGTAGGCCCGATGCGGTCTGGAGAATAGGCCCGGCATTGTCTGGAGAGTAGGCTTGGTACAGTCTGGAGAGTAGGCCCAGTGCAGTCTGGAGAGTAGGTCCGGTGCAGTCTGGAGAGTAGGTCCGGTGCAGTCTGGAGAGTAGGCCCGGTGCAGTCTGGAGAGTAGGCCCGGTACAGTCTGGAGAGTAGGCCCGGTGCGGTCTGGAGAGTAGGCCCGGTGCAGTCTGGAGAGTAGGCCCAGTGCGGTCTGGAGAGTAGGCCCAGTGTTGTCTGGAGAGTAGGCCCAGTGTTGTCTGGAGAGTAGGCCCGGTGCAGTCTAGAGAGTAGGTCCAGTGTTGTCTGGATATTAGGCCCAGTGTTGTCTGGATATTAGGCCCAGTGTTGTCTGGATATTAGGCCCAGTGTTGTCTGGGGAGTAGGACCAGTGCAGTCTGGAGGCTCGGGGCTGACACGCACTTGGGTGAAAAGGACTGTAATTCAAGTGGCTTTCTTTTTCCCCTTTTTATTCTTATGCTGGACTTTTATTCTTTCAATTTTGTACCAAATGCTTAGATGCCTGAACCTAAATATCTTGCACCTAAGATGGCGCCATAAGCAGCGACATTGCACACTTTTCGCTGCATTTATTGGAGTGCACGTTACAATAAAGCAATTCTAATTCAAATTATTTCTTCCCTCCTCACTATTCTATAAACACTCCTTCCCTATGCAACAGCGATTTATCTGTACTTCACACGACTTGCCACCCTGTATGTGTTGCTCCCGATGCTGACTCCCGCACTTTGTAAAGGTTGATCACAGATTGGATGGTCACTTTGCAGAAACTTCCGTTCAGATCATTTGCCCTAAGAGCCTTGAACTCTTACTGCTCTGCCCCACTTGCAGTCTGACCTTGTGTGTACAGGCTTCCTTTACCGGATCTTGAAGGAAAGCACGTCACAGTCTTCCAGAGTCAACGCTGAGTTCATGATTTCAGATCATAAGCATTGTTCCCATTTTCTTCATGTGTGTTTATGGCTGAACAGCTGCTGTTGGTGATGCTTCTGACATTTCAATTGATTGCTCCTCTGGAACCATTTTTTGTGTATTTATCCACCACTTTTCCCTTGCGTTCTTAACCCTTTTGTCACTTAATCGTTCCTGCCATCCGCCCATCACAGATTGCCCCTTTTGTTCTTTCCTCCTTTTCCAGCCTGTGTAAAAGCTGTATCATAGAGCCATAGAGATGTACAGCACAGAAACAGACCCTTCGGTCCAACACGTCCATGCCGACCAGATATCCCAACCCAATCTAGTCCCATTTGCCAGCACTTGGCCCATATCCCTCTAAACTCTTCCTTTTCATATACCCATTCAGATGCCTTTTAAATATTGTAATTGTACCAGCCTCCATCACTTCCTCTGGCAGCTCATTCCATAGTTGAAACTTTATTGCTGGAACAGCACAGCAGGTCAGGCAGCATCCAGGGAACAGGAGATTCGACGTTTCGGGCACAGGCCCTTCTTCAGGAATGAGCAGAGAGTGTTCAGCAGGAGAAGATAAAAGGTAGGGAGGAGGGACTTGGAGGAGGGGCATTGGAAATGTGATAGGTGGAAAGAGGTCAAGGTGAGGGTGATAGGTCGGAGTAGGATGGAGGCGGAGAGGTCAAGAAGAAGACTGCAGGTCAGGAAGGCGGTGCCGGGCTGGAGGGATTCGGCTGAGACAAGGTGGGGGGAGGAGGGATGAAGAAACTGGTGAAGTCCAAGTTCATCCCCTGTGGTTGGAGGGTTCCCAGTCGGAAGATAAGACGCTCCTCCTCCGACCGTCGCGTTGTTGTGGTTTGGCGGTGGATGAGTCCAATGACCTGCATATCCTCGGTGGAGTGGGAGGGGGAGTTGAAATGCTGTGCTACAGGGTGGTTGGGTTGGTTCGTCCGGGTGGCCCAGAGGTGCTCTCTGAATCGCTCCGCAAGTAGGCGGCCTGTCTCCCCAATATAGAGGAGGCCACACCGGCTGCAGCGGATGCAGTAGATGATGTGGGTGGAGGTGCAGGTGAATCTGTGGCAGATATGGAAGTTTCCTTTGGGGCCCCCTCACTTCTCTCCAAGGCCAGCATTTCAACTCCCCCTCCCACTCCACCGAGGATATGCAGGTCATTGGACTCATCCACCGCCAAACCACAACAACGCGACGGTTGGAGGAGGAGCGTCTTATCTTCCGACTGGGAACCCTCCAACCACAGGGGATGAACTTGGACTTCACCAGTTTCTTCATCCCTCCTCCCCCCACCTTGTCTCAGCCGAATCCCTCCAGCCCGGCACCGCCTTCCTGACCTGCAGTCTTCTTCTTGACCTCTCCGCCTCCATCCTACTCCGACCTATCACCCTCACCTTGACCTCTTTCCACCTATCACATTTTCAACGCCCCTCCTCCAAGTCCCTCCTCCCTACCTTTTATCTTCTCCTGCTGAACACTCTCTGCTCATTCCTGAAGAAGGGCCTGTGCCCGAAACGTCGAATCTCCTGTTCCCTGGATGCTGCCTGACCTGCTGTGCTGTTCCAGCAATAAAGTTTCGACTTTGATCTCCAGCATCTGCAGACCTCACTTTCTCCTCCAGCTCATTCCATACACATACCATCCTCTGCATGAAAATGTTGCCCCTTAGATCCTTATTAAATCTTACCTCGCTCACCCTAAACCTATGCCCTCAAGTTCTGGACTTCCCCAACCCAGGGAAAAGACTTTCTCTATTTATCCTATCCATGCCCCTCATGATTTTATAAACCTCTATAAGTTTACCCCTCAACCTCCAATGCTCCAGGGAAAACAGCCCCAGTCTATTCAGCCCCTCCCTGTAGCTCAAACCCTCTAACCCTGGCAACATCCCTGTAAATCTTTTCTGAACCCTTTCAAGTTTCACCGTGTAACCAGCCCTGATAATGGATCATCAATCAGATGTATTGACTTGGTTTGTGTCTCCACTGAAGCTGCTGAATATGTCCAGCATCTTGTAAGCTTTCCAGCATTTGCAGGAATTTTCTGCTGACCGTATTCCTTCCTTCACTTCAGAATTGATGTCGCAGGTTCACTTCAAGTTGGTATTTAATGTTGCCAATCTATTGGAGGGCACGGGCTGGTTGGTAATTTAATAATAATGACAGGAACTGAAGCAGAGAGGGTGAGATTCAGTCTGCTGAACAACAGTGAGTGCAACAAGCTGAAATATAATTATAGAACATCCGAGGCCTTGGAACAAACATGCTCACATTACCTTGTAATCAGGGCACCTCATCAATCTTCTGGGCATCAGGCTGTCACTTAACAGCAAGCTCCATTATTCATCCACCGCAAGATAAAGGAAACACATTCAATTTAAGGTACACAGCCCAAAGTCATTACTTAGTACTCCAGGAATAAACATGGAGGAGAAATGGTGGACATGAATTGCATTTGCAACCCATTACGGGCTCCTCCTTCTTTCAATATTATTTTAACATGTGCTTTACATAGTATTGGTACATAGCTGCCTGAATCAACTGAGTCCTGGGTCAGGTACAGCACAGCTTCAGTCTCTGAACAAACATTCATTCTTTATTCTTTCCTGGGCTTTGGATATCACCAGCAAGGCGAAAAGTTGTTGCCCGTCGGAAACTGCCACTGAACTGAGTGGCTTCTTAGGGGATTACAGAGGGCACTTTCGAGTTGCGAAAGTAGGCCATTCAGCACATCGAGTCTGCTTTGCCGTTCAATGAGATCATGGCGAATAGAGTTGTAGAGTCATACAGCACAGAAACAGACCCTTCGGTCCAACCAGTCCATGCCGAACATAATCCCAAACTAAATGAGTCCCTCCTGCTTGCATTTGTCCCATATCCCTCCAAACGTTTCTTATTCATCTACTTACCCAAATGTCTTTTAAACGTTGCAACTGTACCCACAGGGACCACTTCTTCAGGAGCTTCAGTCCAACACGAACCACTCTCTGTGTAACAAAGTTGCTGCTTATGTCTTTTTAAGTCTCTCTCCTATCGCCTTAAAAATGTGCCTCCCTAGTCTTGAAAAGCCCCACCCTAGGGAAAAGAAACCTCCCATTTGCCCTATCTCTGTACCCCCTCAAGACTTTATAAACCTCTTTAAGCTGATAATCCTTGACTCCAATTTCCTGCCCTTTTCCCATTACCCTTGACGTCAGTCACATAATTTGGGACAGATTTCCAAATTGTCTGGGACGTCTCGGATATGCCAGCCAATGGAAAACTTGCTTGGTTTTGATTCTGGTCCAGGAATGAAAACTAGTTGGGTTTGGTTAGCGGCAGCTGGTCCAGTCTGCCAATGATGTGAAAATCCATCCCATGATCGACTGAACCATTAAAAACGAGTTACTGACTTATTGACCTGAGAAGAAATCATTTGACTGTGAAAAATGCCCTCCCTTAGCATTGAAGGAACACCCATCTATTGAAGTACACCATCATGGTCCTGTTCCAGGTTTTACACTGTATCTACAAAGTGAAGGATTGAACAGGTCTCTAGAAGGTTCTTTTCTTGTGCAACTCCTGCCTCAGACTCCAACAAATGCAACAGAAAAGAAATTTCAGAATTTTGGACCATTTCAAATTTAGAAACATTTATGAATTCTACAGGTCTGCTTCAATATATTAATCAAATTGTAAATAAATCTGAATACTCGTTTTAGCCTGGCTGCATTGTTCCCACTGTCTTCAAAAAGGATCGAATATCTTGCTTGGTATCCCACATGACCTTTTCACAATAAGTTACAATTAAAAAATTTACATCCCAAAGGATTCGTCTATCTAGAGCTTATTTTAGGGATTTTGGGGGTGGCAATCGTTGTGCCCATGTATCTATCTCACTTTTATTGCTAACTTATAGGACGGTAGCTTTTGCACGCAAATTATATTTTGTACTCTCAACATGTAAAATGCTAGCTGGCATTGTACATTTGTAAATTTTACCCAGCAATTTGAACTTGTATGATATCTGTATGCATAATAAAATGTCCCAAGATGCTTTACAAGACAAAATTTGAAAGCCAACCTCACAGAGTTATACAACACGGAAACAAATCATTTAGCCCAACTTGTCCATGCTGACCCAGATATCCTGAATTTGCCAGCACCCGGCCCATATCCCTCCAAACCCTTCCTATTCATATACCCCATCCAGATGCCGTTTAAATGTTGCAATTGTACCAGCCTCCACCACTTTCGCCTGGCTGCTCATTCCATAACACACCACCCTCTGTGTGAAAACGTTGCCCCTCAGGTCTCTATTAGATCTTTCCCCTCTCACCTGCGCTCTTTAATTTTGGACTCCACTATCCTGGGAAAAATACCTTGGGTAATCACCCTATCTACGCTCCTCATGATTTTACAAACCTCTGTTACATCATTCCTCAGCCTCCGCAACTCCAAGGAAAACAGCCCCAGTCCTATTCAGCCTTTCTCTATCTGAAACCCTCCAGTTCTGACAATATCCTTGTCAATCTTTTCTGAACCCTTTCAAGTTGAATGACATATTTCCTATAGCAGGGAGTTCAGAATTTCTCAGTCTATGTTTGGAAAGTTTAAGTCTCCTACTTTTAAGACCCGATCACTCTTACAGATATCTGAGATCACCTCACTAATTTCTCAATTTCCCACTGACTATTGGGCGGGATCTATACTACAATTCAAATCAGGTGATCATCCCTTTCATATTTCACAGTTTCCCAAAATAACTTCACTGGACATACTCCATGGAATTTCCTCCCTAAGCACAGAAGATATCAGGGTGGGTGACCAAAACTATGCCACGAGAGGTGGTTTTAGACAGCATTTCGAAGGAGGAGAGGGAGAAACAGAAGGGACAGAGACGCTAGTACAGAGACAGGAGGTATAGGGAGGCTGGTAAGGAGACAGGATGTATGGGGAGGCTAGTACAGAGTCAGGAGGTATGGGGAGGCTAGTACAGAGTCAGGAGGTATGGGGAGGCTAGTACAGAGTCAGGAGGTATAGGGAGGCTGGTACAGAGACAGGAGGTGTGGGAGGCTGGTACAGAGTCAGGATGTATGGGGAGGCTAGTACAGAGTCAGGAGGTATGGGGAGGCTAGTACAGAGTCAGGAGGTATGGGGAGGCTAGTACAGAGTCAGGAGGTATGGGGAGGCTAGTGCAGAGTCAGGAGGTATGGGGAGGCTAGTACAGAGTCAGGAGGTATGGGGAGGCTAGTACAGAGTCAGGAGGTATGGGGAGGCTGGTACAGAGTCAGGAGGTACAGAGACGCTAGTACAGAGTCAGGAGGTATGGGGAGGCTAGTACAGAGTCAGGAGGTATGGGGAGGCTAGTACAGAGTCAGGAGGTATGGGGAGGCTGGTACAGAGTCAGGAGGTATGGGGAGGCTGGTACAGAGTTAGGAGGTATGGGGAGGCTGGTACAGAGTCAGGAGGTATGGGGAGGCTGGTACAGAGTCAGGAGGTATGGGGAGGCTAGTACAGAGTCAGGAGGTACAGAGACGCTAGTACAGAGTCAGGAGGTATGGGGAGGCTGGTACAGAGTTAGGAGGTATGGGGAGGCTGGTACAGAGTCAGGAGGTATGGGGAGGCTGGTACAGAGTCAGGAGGTATGGGGAGGCTAGTACAGAGTCAGGAGGTATGGGGAGGCTAGTACAGAGTCAGGAGGTATGGGGAGGCTAGTACAGAGTCAGGAGGTATGGGGAGGCTGGTACAGAGTCAGGAGGTATGGGAGGCTAGTACAGAGTCAGGAGGTATGGGGAGGCTAGTACAGAGTCAGGAGGTATGGGGAGGCTAGTACAGAGTCAGGAGGTATGGGAGGCTAGTACAGAGTTAGGAGGTATGGGGAGGCTAGTACAGAGACAGGAGGTACAGAGACGCTAGTACAGAGTCAGGAGGTATGGGGAGGCTGGTACAGAGTCAGGAGGTATGGGGAGGCTAGTACAGAGTTAGGAGGTATGGGGAGGCTGGTACAGAGTCAGGAGGTACAGAGACGCTAGTACAGAGTCAGGAGGTATGGGGAGGCTAGTACAGAGTTAGGAGGTATGGGGAGGCTAGTACAGAGTTAGGAGGTATGGGGAGGATAGTACAGAGTCAGGAGGTATGCGGAGGCTAGTACAGAGTCAGGAGGTATGGGGAGGCTGGTACAGAGTCAGGAGGTATGGGGAGGCTAGTACAGAGTCAGGAGGTATGGGGAGGCTGGTACAGAGTCAGGAGGTATGGGGAGGCTAGTACAGAGTCAGGAGGTATGGGGAGGCTAGTACAGAGTCAGGAGGTATGGGGAGGTTAGTACAGAGTCAGGAGGTATGGGGAGGCTAGTACAGAGTTAGGAGGTATGGGGAGGCTAGTACAGAGTTAGGAGGTATGGGGAGGCTGGTACAGAGTCAGGAGGTATGGGGAGGCTAGTACAGAGTCAGGAGGTATGGGGAGGCTAGTACAGAGTCAGGAGGTATGGGGAGGCTAGTACAGAGTTAGGAGGTATGGGGAGGCTAGTACAGAGTCAGGAGGTATGGGGAGGCTAGTACAGAGTCAGGAGGTATGGGGAGGCTAGTACAGAGTCAGGAGGTACAGAGACGCTAGTACAGAGTCAGGAGGTATGGGGAGGCTAGTACAGAGTTAGGAGGTATGGGGAGGCTAGTACAGAGTCAGGAGGTATGGGGAGGCTGGTACAGAGTCAGGAGGTACAGAGACGCTAGTACAGAGTCAGGAGGTATGGGGAGGCTAGTACAGAGTCAGGAGGTACAGAGACGCTAGTACAGAGTCAGGAGGTATGGGGAGGCTAGTACAGAGTCAGGAGGTATGGGGAGGCTAGTACAGAGTTAGGAGGTATGGGGAGGCTAGTACAGAGTCAGGAGGTACAGAGACGCTAGTACAGAGTCAGGAGGTATGGGGAGGCTAGTACAGAGTCAGGAGGTATGGGGAGGCTAGTACAGAGTTAGGAGGTATGGGGAGGCTAGTACAGAGTCAGGAGGTACAGAGACGCTAGTACAGAGTCAGGAGGTATGGGGAGGCTAGTACAGAGTTAGGAGGTATGGGGAGGCTAGTACAGAGTTAGGAGGTATGGGGAGGCTAGTACAGAGTCAGGAGGTATGGGGAGGCTGGTACAGAGTCAGGAGGTATGGGGAGGCTAGTACAGAGTCAGGAGGTATGGGGAGGCTGGTACAGAGTCAGGAGGTATGGGGAGGCTAGTACAGAGTCAGGTATGGGGAGGCTAGTACAGAGTCAGGAGATATGGGGAGGCTAGTACAGAGTCAGGAGGTATGGGGAGGCTAGTACAGAGTCAGGAGGTATGGGGAGGCTAGTACAGAGTTAGGAGGTATGGGGAGGCTAGTACAGAGTTAGGAGGTATGGGGAGGCTAGTACAGAGTCAGGAGGTATGGGGAGGCTAGTACAGAGTCAGGAGGTATGGGGAGGCTAGTACAGAGTTAGGAGGTATGGGAGGCTGGTACAGAGTCAGGAGGTATGGGGAGGCTAGTACAGAGTCAGGAGGTATGGGGAGGCTAGTACAGAGTCAGGAGGTATGGGGAGGCTAGTACAGAGTTAGGAGGTATGGGGAGGCTAGTACAGAGTTAGGAGGTATGGGGAGGCTAGTACAGAGTCAGGAGGTATGGGGAGGCTAGTACAGAGTTAGGAGGTATGGGGAGGCTAGTACAGAGTCAGGAGGTACAGAGACGCTAGTACAGAGTTAGGAGGTATGGGGAGGCTAGTACAGAGTCAGGAGGTATGGGGAGGCTAGTACAGAGTCAGGAGGTATGGGGAGGCTAGTACAGAGTCAGGAGGTATGGGGAGGCTAGTACAGAGTCAGGAGGTATGGGGAGGCTAGTACAGAG
The DNA here is from genome assembly GCF_037043375.1 of Chiloscyllium plagiosum. Lineage (NCBI taxonomy): Eukaryota > Metazoa > Chordata > Chondrichthyes > Orectolobiformes > Hemiscylliidae > Chiloscyllium > Chiloscyllium plagiosum. The sequence continues at coordinate 69,854,819 of NW_028270155.1, read as the reverse complement.
TTAGGAGGTATGGGAGGCTGGTACAGAGTCAGGAGGTATGGGGAGGCTAGTACAGAGTTAGGAGGTATGGGAGGCTGGTACAGAGACAGGAGGTATGGGGAGGCTAGTACAGAGTAAGGAGGTATGGGGAGGCTAGTACAGAGTTAGGAGGTATGGGGAGGCTAGTACAGAGTCAGGAGGTATGGGGAGGCTAGTACAGAGTCAGGAGGTATGGGGAGGCTAGTACAGAGTCAGGAGGTACAGAGACGCTAGTACAGAGTCAGGAGGTATGGGGAGGCTAGTACAGAGTCAGGAGGTATGGGAGGCTGGTACAGAGTCAGGAGGTATGGGGAGGCTAGTACAGAGTTAGGAGGTATGGGGAGGCTAGTACAGAGTCAGGAGGTACAGAGACGCTAGTACAGAGTTAGGAGGTATGGGGAGGCTAGTACAGAGTCAGGAGGTATGGGGAGGCTAGTACAGAGTCAGGAGGTATGGGGAGGCTAGTACAGAGTCAGGAGGTACAGAGACGCTAGTACAGAGTCAGGAGGTATGGGGAGGCTAGTACAGAGTCAGGAGGTATGGGGAGGCTAGTACAGAGTCAGGAGGCATGGGGAGGCTAGTACAGAGTTAGGAGGTACAGAGACGCTAGTACAGAGTCAGGAGGTATGGGGAGGCTAGTACAGAGTCAGGAGGTACAGAGACGCTAGTACAGAGTCAGGAGGTATGGGGAGGCTAGTACAGAGTCAGGAGGTATGGGGAGGCTAGTACAGAGTCAGGAGGTATGGGGAGGCTGGTACAGAGTCAGGAGGTATGGGGAGGGTAGTACAGAGTCAGGAGGTATGGGGAGGCTGGTACAGAGTCAGGAGGTATGGGGAGGCTAGTACAGAGTCAGGAGGTATGGGGAGGCTAGTACAGAGTCAGGAGGTATGGGGAGGTTAGTACAGAGTCAGGAGGTATGGGGAGGCTAGTACAGAGTTAGGAGGTATGGGGAGGCTAGTACAGAGTTAGGAGGTATGGGGAGGCTGGTACAGAGTCAGGAGGTATGGGGAGGCTAGTACAGAGTCAGGAGGTATGGGGAGGCTAGTACAGAGTCAGGAGGTATGGGGAGGCTAGTACAGAGTTAGGAGGTATGGGGAGGCTAGTACAGAGTCAGGAGGTATGGGGAGGCTAGTACAGAGTCAGGAGGTATGGGGAGGCTAGTACAGAGTCAGGAGGTATGGGGAGGCTAGTACAGAGTTAGGAGGTATGGGGAGGCTAGTACAGAGTCAGGAGGTACAGAGACGCTAGTACAGAGTCAGGAGGTATGGGGAGGCTAGTACAGAGTCAGGAGGTATGGGGAGGCTAGTACAGAGTTAGGAGGTATGGGGAGGCTAGTACAGAGTCAGGAGGTACAGAGACGCTAGTACAGAGTCAGGAGGTATGGGGAGGCTAGTACAGAGTTAGGAGGTATGGGGAGGCTAGTACAGAGTTAGGAGGTATGGGGAGGCTAGTACAGAGTCAGGAGGTATGGGGAGGCTGGTACAGAGTCAGGAGGTATGGGGAGGCTAGTACAGAGTCAGGAGGTATGGGGAGGCTGGTACAGAGTCAGGAGGTATGGGGAGGCTAGTACAGAGTCAGGTATGGGGAGGCTAGTACAGAGTCAGGAGATATGGGGAGGCTAGTACAGAGTCAGGAGGTATGGGGAGGCTAGTACAGAGTCAGGAGGTATGGGGAGGCTAGTACAGAGTTAGGAGGTATGGGGAGGCTAGTACAGAGTTAGGAGGTATGGGGAGGCTAGTACAGAGTCAGGAGGTATGGGGAGGCTAGTACAGAGTCAGGAGGTATGGGGAGGCTAGTACAGAGTTAGGAGGTATGGGAGGCTGGTACAGAGTCAGGAGGTATGGGGAGGCTAGTACAGAGTCAGGAGGTATGGGGAGGCTAGTACAGAGTCAGGAGGTATGGGGAGGCTAGTACAGAGTTAGGAGGTATGGGGAGGCTAGTACAGAGTTAGGAGGTATGGGGAGGCTAGTACAGAGTCAGGAGGTATGGGGAGGCTAGTACAGAGTTAGGAGGTATGGGGAGGCTAGTACAGAGTCAGGAGGTACAGAGACGCTAGTACAGAGTTAGGAGGTATGGGGAGGCTAGTACAGAGTCAGGAGGTATGGGGAGGCTAGTACAGAGTCAGGAGGTATGGGGAGGCTAGTACAGAGTCAGGAGGTATGGGGAGGCTAGTACAGAGTCAGGAGGTATGGGGAGGCTAGTACAGAGTTAGGAGGTATGGGAGGCTGGTACAGAGTCAGGAGGTATGGGGAGGCTAGTACAGAGTTAGGAGGTATGGGAGGCTGGTACAGAGACAGGAGGTATGGGGAGGCTAGTACAGAGTCAGGAGGTATGGGGAGGCTAGTACAGAGTTAGGAGGTATGGGGAGGCTAGTACAGAGTCAGGAGGTATGGGGAGGCTAGTACAGAGTCAGGAGGTATGGGGAGGCTAGTACAGAGTCAGGAGGTACAGAGACGCTAGTACAGAGTCAGGAGGTATGGGGAGGCTAGTACAGAGTCAGGAGGTATGGGAGGCTGGTACAGAGTCAGGAGGTATGGGGAGGCTAGTACAGAGTTAGGAGGTATGGGGAGGCTAGTACAGAGTCAGGAGGTACAGAGACGCTAGTACAGAGTTAGGAGGTATGGGGAGGCTAGTACAGAGTCAGGAGGTATGGGGAGGCTAGTACAGAGTCAGGAGGTATGGGGAGGCTAGTACAGAGTCAGGAGGTATGGGGAGGCTAGTACAGAGTTAGGAGGTATGGGAGGCTGGTACAGAGTCAGGAGGTATGGGGAGGCTAGTACAGAGTTAGGAGGTATGGGAGGCTGGTACAGAGACAGGAGGTATGGGGAGGCTAGTACAGAGTCAGGAGGTATGGGGAGGCTAGTACAGAGTTAGGAGGTATGGGGAGGCTAGTACAGAGTCAGGAGGTATGGGGAGGCTAGTACAGAGTCAGGAGGTATGGGGAGGCTAGTACAGAGTCAGGAGGTACAGAGACGCTAGTACAGAGTCAGGAGGTATGGGGAGGCTAGTACAGAGTCAGGAGGTATGGGAGGCTGGTACAGAGTCAGGAGGTATGGGGAGGCTAGTACAGAGTTAGGAGGTATGGGGAGGCTAGTACAGAGTCAGGAGGTACAGAGACGCTAGTACAGAGTTAGGAGGTATGGGGAGGCTAGTACAGAGTCAGGAGGTATGGGGAGGCTAGTACAGAGTCAGGAGGTATGGGGAGGCTAGTACAGAGTCAGGAGGTACAGAGACGCTAGTACAGAGTCAGGAGGTATGGGGAGGCTAGTACAGAGTCAGGAGGTATGGGGAGGCTAGTACAGAGTCAGGAGGTATGGGGAGGCTAGTACAGAGTTAGGAGGTACAGAGACGCTAGTACAGAGTCAGGAGGTATGGGGAGGCTAGTACAGAGTCAGGACGTACAGAGACGCTAGTACAGAGTCAGGAGGTATGGGGAGGCTAGTACAGAGTCAGGAGGTATGGGGAGGCTAGTACAGAGTCAGGAGGTATGGGGAGGCTGGTACAGAGTCAGGAGGTATGGGGAGGCTAGTACAGAGTCAGGAGGTATGGGGAGGCTGGTACAGAGTCAGGAGGTATGGGGAGGCTAGTACAGAGTCAGGAGGTATGGGGAGGCTAGTACAGAGTCAGGAGGTATGGGGAGGTTAGTACAGAGTCAGGAGGTATGGGGAGGCTAGTACAGAGTTAGGAGGTATGGGGAGGCTAGTACAGAGTTAGGAGGTATGGGGAGGCTGGTACAGAGTCAGGAGGTATGGGGAGGCTAGTACAGAGTCAGGAGGTATGGGGAGGCTAGTACAGAGTCAGGAGGTATGGGGAGGCTAGTACAGAGTTAGGAGGTATGGGGAGGCTAGTACAGAGTCAGGAGGTATGGGGAGGCTAGTACAGAGTCAGGAGGTATGGGGAGGCTAGTACAGAGTCAGGAGGTACAGAGACGCTAGTACAGAGTCAGGAGGTATGGGGAGGCTAGTACAGAGTTAGGAGGTATGGGGAGGCTAGTACAGAGTCAGGAGGTATGGGGAGGCTGGTACAGAGTCAGGAGGTACAGAGACGCTAGTACAGAGTCAGGAGGTATGGGGAGGCTAGTACAGAGTCAGGAGGTACAGAGACGCTAGTACAGAGTCAGGAGGTATGGGGAGGCTAGTACAGAGTCAGGAGGTATGGGGAGGCTAGTACAGAGTTAGGAGGTATGGGGAGGCTAGTACAGAGTCAGGAGGTACAGAGACGCTAGTACAGAGTCAGGAGGTATGGGGAGGCTAGTACAGAGTCAGGAGGTATGGGGAGGCTAGTACAGAGTTAGGAGGTATGGGGAGGCTAGTACAGAGTCAGGAGGTACAGAGACGCTAGTACAGAGTCAGGAGGTATGTGGAGGCTAGTACAGAGTTAGGAGGTATGGGGAGGCTAGTACAGAGTTAGGAGGTATGGGGAGGCTAGTACAGAGTCAGGAGGTATGGGGAGGCTGGTACAGAGTCAGGAGGTATGGGGAGGCTAGTACAGAGTCAGGAGGTATGGGGAGGCTGGTACAGAGTCAGGAGGTATGGGGAGGCTAGTACAGAGTCAGGTATGGGGAGGCTAGTACAGAGTCAGGAGATATGGGGAGGCTAGTACAGAGTCAGGAGGTATGGGGAGGCTAGTACAGAGTCAGGAGGTATGGGGAGGCTAGTACAGAGTTAGGAGGTATGGGGAGGCTAGTACAGAGTTAGGAGGTATGGGGAGGCTAGTACAGAGTCAGGAGGTATGGGGAGGCTAGTACAGAGTCAGGAGGTATGGGGAGGCTAGTACAGAGTTAGGAGGTATGGGAGGCTGGTACAGAGTCAGGAGGTATGGGGAGGCTAGTACAGAGTCAGGAGGTATGGGGAGGCTAGTACAGAGTCAGGAGGTATGGGGAGGCTAGTACAGAGTTAGGAGGTATGGGGAGGCTAGTACAGAGTTAGGAGGTATGGGGAGGCTAGTACAGAGTCAGGAGGTATGGGGAGGCTAGTACAGAGTTAGGAGGTATGGGGAGGCTAGTACAGAGTCAGGAGGTACAGAGACGCTAGTACAGAGTTAGGAGGTATGGGGAGGCTAGTACAGAGTCAGGAGGTATGGGGAGGCTAGTACAGAGTCAGGAGGTATGGGGAGGCTAGTACAGAGTCAGGAGGTATGGGGAGGCTAGTACAGAGTCAGGAGGTATGGGGAGGCTAGTACAGAGTTAGGAGGTATGGGAGGCTGGTACAGAGTCAGGAGGTATGGGGAGGCTAGTACAGAGTTAGGAGGTATGGGAGGCTGGTACAGAGACAGGAGGTATGGGGAGGCTAGTACAGAGTCAGGAGGTATGGGGAGGCTAGTACAGAGTTAGGAGGTATGGGGAGGCTAGTACAGAGTCAGGAGGTATGGGGAGGCTAGTACAGAGTCAGGAGGTGTGGGGAGGCTAGTACAGAGTCAGGAGGTACAGAGACGCTAGTACAGAGTCAGGAGGTATGGGGAGGCTAGTACAGAGTCAGGAGGTATGGGAGGCTGGTACAGAGTCAGGAGGTATGGGGAGGCTAGTACAGAGTTAGGAGGTATGGGGAGGCTAGTACAGAGTCAGGAGGTACAGAGACGCTAGTACAGAGTTAGGAGGTATGGGGAGGCTAGTACAGAGTCAGGAGGTATGGGGAGGCTAGTACAGAGTCAGGAGGTATGGGGAGGCTAGTACAGAGTCAGGAGGTACAGAGACGCTAGTACAGAGTCAGGAGGTATGGGGAGGCTAGTACAGAGTCAGGAGGTATGGGGAGGCTAGTACAGAGTCAGGAGGTATGGGGAGGCTAGTACAGAGTTAGGAGGTACAGAGACGCTAGTACAGAGTCAGGAGGTATGGGGAGGCTAGTACAGAGTCAGGAGGTATGGGGAGGCTAGTACAGAGTCAGGAGGTATGGGGAGGCTAGTACAGAGTTAGGAGGTACAGAGACGCTAGTACAGAGTCAGGAGGTATGGGGAGGCTAGTACAGAGTCAGGAGGTATGGGGAGGCTAGTACAGAGTCAGGAGGTATGGGAGGCTAGGACAGAGTCAGGAGGTATGGGGAGGCTAGTACAGAGTTAGGAGGTATGGGGAGGCTAGTACAGAGTCAGGAGGTACAGAGACGCTAGTACTGAGTCAGGAGGTATGGGGAGGCTAGTACAGAGTTAGGAGGTATGGGGAGGCTAGTACAGAGTTAGGAGGTATGGGGAGGCTAGTACAGAGTCAGGAGGTACAGAGACGCTAGTACAGAGTTAGGAGGTATGGGGAGGCTGGTACAGAGTCAGGAGGTATGGGGAGGCTAGTACAGAGTTAGGAGGTATGGGAGGCAAGTACAGAGTCAGGAGGTATGGGGAGGCTAGTACAGAGTTAGGAGGTATGGGGAGGCTAGTACAGAGTTAGGAGGTATGGGGAGGCTAGTACAGAGTCAGGAGGTACAGAGACGCTAGTACAGAGTCAGGAGGTATGGGGAGGCTAGTACAGAGTCAGGAGGTTTGGGAGGCTGGTACAGAGTCAGGAGGTATGGGAGGCTGGTACAGAATCAGGAGGTACAGAGACGCTAGTACAGAGTCAGGAGGTATGGGGAGGCTGGTACAGAGTCAGGAGGTATGGGAGGCTGGTACAGAGTCAGGAGGTACAGAGACGCTAGTACAGAGTCAGGAGGTATGGGGAGGCTGGTACAGAGTCAGGAGGTATGGGGAGGCTGGTACAGAGTCAGGAGGTATGGGGAGGCTAGTACAGAGTCAGGAGGTATGGGGAGGCTAGTACAGAGTCAGGAGGTAGAGGGAGGCTGGTACAGAGTCAGGAGGCATGGGGAGGCTGGTACAGAGTCAGGAGGTATGGGGAGGCTGGTACAGAGTCAGGAGGTATGGGGATGCTGGTACAGAATCAGGAGGTATGGGGAGGCTGGTACAGAGTCAGGAGGTATGGGAGGCTGGTACAGAGTCAGGAGGTATGGGGAGGCTGGTACAGAGTCAGGAGGTATGGGGATGCTGGTACAGAATCAGGAGGTATGGGGAGGCTGGTACAGAGTCAGGAGGTATGGGGAGGCTGGTACAGAGTCAGGAGGTATGGGGAGGCTAGAACAGAGTCAGGAGGTATGGGGAGGCTGGTACAGAGTCAGGAGGTATGGGGAGGCTAGTACAGAATCAGGAGGTATGGGAGGCTAGTACAGAGACAGGAGGTATGGGGAGGCTGGTACAGAATCAGGAGGTATGGGGAGGCTGGTACAGAGTCAGGAGGTATGGGGAGGCTAGTACAGAGTCGGGAGTTATGGGGAGGCTAGTACAGAGTCAGGAGGTATGGGGACGCTGGTACAGAATCAGGAGGTATGGGGAGGCTGGTACAGAGTCAGGAGGTATGGGGAGGCTGGTACAGAGTCAGGAGGTATGGGGAGGCTGGTACAGAATCAGGAGGTATGGGGAGGCTGGTACAGAGTCAGGAGGTATGGGGAGGCTGGTACAGAGTCAGGAGGTATGGGGAGGCTAGTACAGAGTCAGGAGGTATAGGGAGGCTGGTACAGAGTTAGGAGGTATGGGGAGGCTAGTACAGAGTCAGGAGGTATGGGGAGGCTGGTACAGAGTCAGGAGGTAGAGGGAGGCTGGTACAGAGTCAGGAGGTATGGGGAGGCTGGTACAGAGTCAGGAGGTATGGGAGGCTGGTACAGAGTCAGGAGGTATGGGGAGGCTGGTACAGAGTCAGGAGGTATGGGGAGGCTAGTACAGAGTCAGGAGGTACAGAGACGCTAGTACAGAGTCAGGAGTTATGGGGAGGCTGGTACAGAGTCAGGAGGTATGGGGAGGCTAGTACAGAGTCAGGAGGTATGGGGAGGCTGGTACAGAGTCAGGAGGTATGGGGAGGCTGGTACAGAGTCAGGAGGTATGGGGAGGCTAGTACAGAGTCAGGAGGTATGGGGAGGCTGGTACAGAGTCAGGAGGTATGGGGAGGCTAGTACAGAGTCAGGAGGTATAGGGAGGCTGGTACAGAGTCAGGAGGTATGGGGAGGCTGGTACAGAGTCAGGAGGTATGGGGAGGCTGGTACAGAGTCAGGAGGTATGGGGAGGCTGGTACAGAGTCAGGAGGTATGGGGAGGCTAGTACAGAGTCAGGAGGTATGGGGAGGCTGGTACAGAGTCAGGAGGTATGGGGAGGCTGGTACAGAGTCAGGAGGTATGGGGAGGCTAGTACAGAGTCAGGAGGTATAGGAGGCTGGTACAGAGTCAGGAGGTATGGGGAGGCTGGTACAGAGTCAGGAGGTATGGGGAGGCTAGTACAGAGTCAGGAGGTATGGGGAGGCTAGTACAGAGTCAGGAGGTATGGGGAGGCTGGTGCAGATTCAGGAGGTATGGGGAGGCTAGTACAGAGTCAGGAGGTATAGGAGGCTGGTACAGAGTCAGGAGGTATGGGGAGGCTGGTACAGACTCAGGAGGTATGGGGAGGCTAGTACAGAGTCAGGAGGTATGGGGAGGCTAGTACAGAGTCAGGAGGTATGGGGAGGCTGGTACAGAGTCAGGAGGTATGGGGAGGCTAGTACAGAGTCAGGAGGTATAGGGAGGCTGGTACAGAGTCAGGAGGTATGGGGAGGCTGGTACAGAGTCAGGAGGTATGGGGAGGCTAGTACAGAGTCAGGAGGTATGGGGAGGCTAGTACAGAGTCAGGAGGTATAGGAGGCTGGTACAGAGTCAGGAGGTATGGGGAGGCTGGTACAGAGTCAGGAGGTATGGGGAGGCTAGTACAGAGTCAGGAGGTATGGGGAGGCTGGTACAGAATCAGGAGGTATGGGGAGGCTAGTACAGAATCAGGAGGTATAGGAGGCTGGTACAGAGTCAGGAGGTATAGGAGGCTAGTACAGAGTCAGGAGGTATGGGGAGGCTGGTACAGAGTCAGGAGGTATGGGGAGGCTAGTACAGAGTCAGGAGGTATAGGAGGCTAGTACAGAGTCAGGAGGTATAGGAGGCTGGTACAGAGTCAGGAGGTATGGGGAGGCTAGTACAGAGTCAGGAGGTATAGGAGGCTGGTACAGAGTCAGGAGGTATAGGAGGCTAGTACAGAGTCAGGAGGTATGGGGAGGCTAGTACAGAGTCAGGAGGTATAGGAGGCTGGTACAGAGTCAGGAGGTATGGGGAGGCTAGTACAGAGTCAGGAGGTATAGGAGGCTGGTACAGAGTCAGGAGGTATGGGGAGGCTAGTACAGAGTCAGGAGGTATAGGAGGCTGGTACAGAGTCAGGAGGTATAGGAGGCTAGTACAGAGTCAGGAGGTATGGGGAGGCTAGTACAGAGTCAGGAGGTATAGGAGGCTGGTACAGAGTCAGGAGGTATAGGAGGCTGGTACAGAGTCAGGAGGTATGGGGAGGCTGGTACAGAGTCAGGAGGTATGGGAGGCTGGTACAGAGTCAGGAGGTATGGGGAGGCTGGTACAGAGTCAGGAGGTATGGGGAGGCTGGTACAGAGTCAGGAGGTATGGGGAGGCTAGTACAGAGTCAGGAGGTATGGGGAGGCTAGTACAGAGTCAGGAGGTACAGAGACGCTAGTACAGAGTCAGGAGGTATGGGGAGGCTGGTACAGAGTCTGGAGGTACAGAGACGCTAGTACAGAGTCAGGAGGTATGGGGAGGCTAGTACAGAGTCAGGAGGTATAGGAGGCTAGTACAGAGTCAGGAGGTATGGGGAGGTTAGTACAGAGTCAGGAGGTACAGAGACGCTAGTACAGAGTCAGGAGGTATGGGGAGGCTAGTACAGAGTCAGGAGGTATAGGAGGCGAGTACAGAGTCAGGAGGTATGGGGAGGCTAGTACAGAGTCAGGAGGTATAGGAGGCTAGTACAGAGTCAGGAGGTATAGGAGGCTGGTACAGAGTCAGGAGGTATGGGGAGGCTAGTACAGAGTCAGGAGGTATAGGAGGCTGGTACAGAGTCAGGAGGTATGGGAGGCTGGTACAGAGTCAGGAGGTACAGAGACGCTGATACGGTGTCAGGAGGTATGGGGAGGCTAGTACAGAGTCAGGAGGTATGGGGAGACTGGTACTGGGTTAGGAGGTATGGGGAGGCTGGTACAGAGTCAGGAGGTACAGAGACGCTGGTACAGAGTCAGGAGGTATGGGGAGGCTAGTACAGAGTCAGGAGGTACAGAGACGCTAGTACAGAGTCAGGAGGTATAGGAGGCTGGTACAGAGTCAGGAGGTATGGGGAGGCTAGTACAGAGTCAGGAGGTACAGAGACGCTGATACGGAGTCAAGAGGTATGGGGAGGCTAGTACAGAGTCAGGAGGTATGGGGAGGCTGGTACTGGGTTAGGAGGTATAGGAGGCTGGTACAGAGTCAGGAGGTACAGAGACGCTGGTACAGAGTCAGGAGGTATGGGGAGGCTAGTACAGAGTCAGGAGGTATAGGAGGCTGGTACAGAGTCAGGAGGTATGGGGAGGCTAGTACAGAGTCAGGAGGTATGGGGAGGCTAGTACAGAGTCAGGAGGTATGGGGAGGCTGGTACAGAGTCAGGAGGTATGGGGAGGCTAGTACAGAGTCAGGAGGTATGGGGAGGCTGGTACAGAGTCAGGAGGTATGGGAGGCTGGTACAGAGTCAGGAGGTATGGGGAAGCTAGTACAGAGTCAGGAGGTATGGGAGGCTGGTACAGAGTCAGGAGGTATGGGGAGGCTGGTACAGAGTCTGGAGGTATGGGGAGGCTTGTACAGAGTCAGGAGGTATGGGGAGGCTAGTACAGAGTCAGGAGGTATGGGGAGGCTGGTACAGAGTCAGCAGGTATGGGAGGCTGGTACAGAGTCAGGAGGTATGGGGAGGCTAGTACAGAGTCAGGAGGTATGGGGAGGCTGGTACAGAGTCAGGAGGTATGGGGAGGCTGGTACAGAGTCAGCAGGTATGGGAGGCTGGTACAGAGTCAGGAGGTATGGGGAGGCTAGTACAGAGTCAGGAGGTATGGGGAGGCTAGTACAGAGTCAGGAGGTATGGGAGGCTGGTACAGAGTCAGGAGGTATGGGGAGGCTGGGGAGGCTAGTACAGAGTCTGGAGGTATAGGGAGGCTAGTACAGAGTCAGGAGGTATGGGAGGCTGGTACAGAGTCATGAGGTATGGGGAGGCTAGTACAGAGTCAGGAGGTATGGGAGGCTGGTACAGAGTCAGGAGGTACAGAGACGCTAGTACAGAGTCAGGAGGTACAGAGACGCTAGTACAGAGTCAGGAGGTATGGGGAGGCTGGTACAGAGTCAGGAGGTACAGAGACGCTAGTACAGAGTCAGGATGTATGGGGAGGCTAGTACAGAGTCAGGAGGTATGGGGAGGCTGGTACAGAGTCAGGAGGTATGGGGAGGCTAGTACAGAGTCAGGAGGTACAGAGACGCTAGTACAGAGTCAGGAGGTACAGAGACGCTAGTACAGAGTCAGGAGGTATGGGGAGGCTGGTACAGAGTCAGGAGGTACAGAGACGCTAGTACAGAGTCAGGATGTATGGGGAGGCTAGTACAGAGTCAGGAGGTATGGGGAGGCTGGTACAGAGTCAGGATGTATGGGGAGGCTAGTACAGAGTCAGGAGGTATAGGAGGCTAGTACAGAGTCAGGAGGTATAGGAGGCTGGTACAGAGTCAGGAGGTAAGGGGAGGCTAGTACAGAGTCAGGAGGTATAGGAGGCTGGTACAGAGTCAGGAGGTATAGGAGGCTAGTACAGAGTCAGGAGGTATGGGGAGGCTAGTACAGAGTCAGGAGGTATAGGAGGCTGGTACAGAGTCAGGAGGTATGGGGAGGCTAGTACAGAGTCAGGAGGTATAGGAGGCTGGTACAGAGTCAGGAGGTATGGGAGGCTGGTACAGAGTCAGGAGGTATGGGGAGGCTGGTACAGAGTCAGGAGGTATGGGGAGGCTGGTACAGAGTCAGGAGGTATGGGGAGGCTAGTACAGAGTCAGGAGGTATGGGGAGGCTAGTACAGAGTCAGGAGGTATGGGGAGGCTAGTACAGAGTCAGGAGGTATAGGGAGGCTGGTACAGAGACAGGAGGTGTGGGAGGCTGGTACAGAGTCAGGATGTATGGGGAGGCTAGTACAGAGTCAGGAGGTATGGGGAGGCTAGTACAGAGTCAGGAGGTATGGGAGGCTAGTACAGAGTCAGGAGGTATGGGGAGGCTAGTACAGAGTCAGGAGGTATGGGGAGGCTAGTACAGAGTCAGGAGGTATGGGGAGGCTAGTACAGAGTCAGGAGGTATGGGGAGGCTGGTACAGAGTCAGGAGGTACAGAGACGCTAGTACAGAGTCAGGAGGTATGGGGAGGCTAGTACAGAGTCAGGAGGTATGGGGAGGCTAGTACAGAGTCAGGAGGTATGGGGAGGCTGGTACAGAGTCAGGAGGTATGGGAGGCTGGTACAGAGTTAGGAGGTATGGGGAGGCTGGTACAGAGTCAGGAGGTATGGGGAGGCTGGTACAGAGTCAGGAGGTATGGGGAGGCTAGTACAGAGTCAGGAGGTATGGGGAGGCTAGTACAGAGTCAGGAGGTATGGGGAGGCTAGTACAGAGTCAGGAGGTATGGGGAGGCTGGTACAGAGTCAGGAGGTATGGGAGGCTAGTACAGAGTTAGGAGGTATGGGGAGGCTAGTACAGAGACAGGAGGTACAGAGACGCTAGTACAGAGTCAGGAGGTATGGGGAGGCTGGTACAGAGTCAGGAGGTATGGGGAGGCTAGTACAGAGTTAGGAGGTATGGGGAGGCTGGTACAGAGTCAGGAGGTACAGAGACGCTAGTACAGAGTCAGGAGGTATGGGGAGGCAAGTACAGAGTTAGGAGGTATGGGGAGGCTAGTACAGAGTCAGGAGGTATGGGGAGGCTAGTACAGAGTTAGGAGGTATGGGGAGGATGGTACAGAGTCAGGAGGTACAGAGACGCTAGTACAGAGTTAGGAGGTATGGGGAGGCTAGTACAGAGTCAGGAGGTATGCGGAGGCTAGTACAGAGTCAGGAGGTATGGGGAGGCTGGTACAGAGTCAGGAGGTATGGGGAGGCTAGTACAGAGTCAGGAGGTATGGGGAGGCTGGTACAGAGTCAGGAGGTATGGGGAGGCTAGTACAGAGTCAGGAGGTATGGGGAGGCGAGTACAGAGTCAGGAGGTACAGAGACGCTAGTACAGAGTTAGGAGGTATGGGGAGGCTAGTACAGAGTCAGGAGGTATGCGGAGGCTAGTACAGAGTCAGGAGGTATGGGGAGGCTGGTACAGAGTCAGGAGGTATGGGGAGGCTAGTACAGAGTCAGGAGGTATGGGGAGGTTAGTACAGAGACAGGAGGTATGGGGAGGCTAGTACAGAGTTAGGAGGTATGGGGAGGCTAGTACAGAGTTAGGAGGTACAGAGACGCTAGGACAGAGTCAGGAGGTATGGGGAGGCTAGTACAGAGTCAGGAGGTATGGGGAGGCTAGTACAGAGTCAGGAGGTATGGGGAGGCTAGTACAGAGTCAGGAGGTATGGGGAGGCTGGTACAGAGTCAGGAGGTATGGGAGGCTAGTACAGAGTTAGGAGGTATGGGGAGGCTAGTACAGAGACAGGAGGTACAGAGACGCTAGTACAGAGTCAGGAGGTATGGGGAGGCTGGTACAGAGTCAGGAGGTATGGGGAGGCTAGTACAGAGTTAGGAGGTATGGGGAGGCTGGTACAGAGTCAGGAGGTACAGAGACGCTAGTACAGAGTCAGGAGGTATGGGGAGGCAAGTACAGAGTTAGGAGGTATGGGGAGGCTAGTACAGAGTTAGGAGGTATGGGGAGGCTGGTACAGAGTCAGGAGGTATGGGGAGGCTAGTACAGAGTTAGGAGGTATGGGGAGGCTGGTACAGAGTCAGGAGGTACAGAGACGCTAGTACAGAGTTAGGAGGTATGGGGAGGCTAGTACAGAGTCAGGAGGTATGGGGAGGCTAGTACAGAGTCAGGAGGTATGGGGAGGCTGGTACAGAGTCAGGAGGTATGGGGAGGCTAGTACAGAGTCAGGAGGTATGGGGAGGCTGGTACAGAGTCAGGAGGTATGGGGAGGCTAGTACAGAGTCAGGAGGTATGGGGAGGCGAGTACAGAGTCAGGAGGTATGGGGAGGTTAGTACAGAGTCAGGAGGTATGGGGAGGCTAGTACAGAGTTAGGAGGTATGGGGAGGCTAGTACAGAGTTAGGAGGTACAGAGACGCTAGTACAGAGTCAGGAGGTATGGGGAGGCTAGTACAGAGTTAGGAGGTATGGGGAGGCTGGTACAGAGTCAGGAGGTATGGGGAGGCTAGTACAGAGTCAGGAGGTATGGGGAGGCTAGTACAGAGTCAGGAGGTATGGGGAGGCTAGTACAGAGTTAGGAGGTATGGGGAGGCTAGTACAGAGTCAGGAGGTATGGGGAGGCTAGTACAGAGTCAGGAGGTATGGGGAGGCTAGTACAGAGTCAGGAGGTACAGAGACGCTAGTACAGAGTCAGGAGGTATGGGGAGGCTAGTACAGAGTTAGGAGGTATGGGGAGGCTAGTACAGAGTCAGGAGGTACAGAGACGCTAGTACAGAGTCAGGAGGTATGGGGAGGCTAGTACAGAGTCAGGAGGTATGGGGAGGCTAGTACAGAGTTAGGAGGTATGGGGAGGCTAGTACAGAGTCAGGAGGTACAGAGACGCTAGTACAGAGTCAGGAGGTACAGAGACGCTAGTACAGAGTCAGGAGGTATGGGGAGGCTAGTACAGAGTCAGGAGGTATGGGGAGGCTAGTACAGAGTTAGGAGGTATGGGGAGGCTAGTACAGAGTCAGGAGGTACAGAGACGCTAGTACAGAGTCAGGAGGTATGGGGAGGCTAGTACAGAGTTAGGAGGTATGGGGAGGCTAGTACAGAGTTAGGAGGTACAGAGACGCTAGTACAGAGTCAGGAGGTATGGGGAGGCTAGTACAGAGTCAGGAGGTATGGGGAGGCTGGTACAGAGTCAGGAGGTATGGGGAGGCTAGTACAGAGTCAGGAGGTATGGGGAGGCTGGTACAGAGTCAGGAGGTATGGGGAGGCTAGTACAGAGTCAGGTATGGGGAGGCTAGTACAGAGTCAGGAGATATGGGGAGGCTAGTACAGAGTCAGGAGGTATGGGGAGGCTAGTACAGAGTCAGGAGGTATGGGGAGGCTAGTGCAGAGTCAGGAGGTATGGGGAGGCTAGAACAGAGTTAGGAGGTATGGGGAGGCTAGTACAGAGTCAGGAGGTATGGGGAGGCTAGTACAGAGTTAGGAGGTATGGGGAGGCTAGTACAGAGTTAGGAGGTATGGGGAGGCTAGTACAGAGTCAGGAGGTACAGAGACGCTAGTACAGAGTTAGGAGGTATGGGGAGGCTAGTACAGAGTCAGGAGGTATGGGGAGGCTAGTACAGAGTCAGGAGGTATGGGGAGGCTCGTACAGAGTCAGGAGGTATGGGGAGGCTAGTACAGAGTCAGGAGGTATGGGGAGGCTAGTACAGAGTTAGGAGGTATGGGAGGCTGGTACAGAGTCAGGAGGTATGGGGAGGCTAGTACAGAGTTAGGAGGTATGGGGAGGCTAGTACAGAGTTAGGAGGTATGGGGAGGCTAGTACAGAGTCAGGAGGTATGGGGAGGCTGGTACAGAGTTAGGAGGTATGGGGAGGCTAGTACAGAGTCAGGAGGTATGGGGAGGCTAGTACAGAGTCAGGAGGTATGGGGAGGCTAGTACAGAGTCAGGAGGTACAGAGACGCTAGTACAGAGTCAGGAGGTATGGGGAGGCTAGTACAGAGTCAGGAGGTACAGAGACGCTAGTACAGAGTTAGGAGGTATGGGGAGGCTAGTACAGAGTCAGGAGGTATGGGGAGGCTAGTACAGAGTTAGGAGGTATGGGGAGGCTAGTACAGAGTCAGGAGGTACAGAGACGCAAGTACAGAGTTAGGAGGTATGGGGAGGCTAGTACAGAGTCAGGAGGTATGGGGAGGCTAGTACAGAGTCAGGAGGTATGGGGAGGCTAGTACAGAGTCAGGAGGTATGGGGAGGCTAGTACAGAGTTAGGAGGTACAGAGACGCTAGTACAGAGTCAGGAGGTATGGGGAGGCTAGTACAGAGTCAGGAGGTATGGGGAGGCTAGTACAGAGTCAGGAGGTATGGGAGGCTAGGACAGAGTCAGGAGGTATGGGGAGGCTAGTACAGAGTTAGGAGGTATGGGGAGGCTAGTACAGAGTCAGGAGGTACAGAGACGCTAGTACAGAGTCAGGAGGTATGGGGAGGCTAGTACAGAGTTAGGAGGTATGGGGAGGCTAGTACAGAGTTAGGAGGTATGGGGAGGCTAGTACAGAGTCAGGAGGTACAGAGACGCTAGTACAGAGTTAGGAGGTATGGGGAGGCTGGTACAGAGTCAGGAGGTATGGGGAGGCTAGTACAGAGTTAGGAGGTATGGGAGGCAAGTACAGAGTCAGGAGGTATGGGGAGGCTAGTACAGAGTTAGGAGGTATGGGGAGGCTAGTACAGAGTTAGGAGGTATGGGGAGGCTAGTACAGAGTCAGGAGGTACAGAGACGCTAGTACAGAGTCAGGAGGTATGGGGAGGCTAGTACAGAGTCAGGAGGTTTGGGAGGCTGGTACAGAGTCAGGAGGTATGGGAGGCTGGTACAGAATCAGGAGGTACAGAGACGCTAGTACAGAGTCAGGAGGTATAGGGAGGCTGGTACAGAGTCAGGAGGTATGGGAGGCTGGTACAGAGTCAGGAGGTACAGCGACGCTAGTACAGAGTCAGGAGGTATGGGGAGGCTGGTACAGAGTCAGGAGGTATGGGGAGGCTGGTACAGAGTCAGGAGGTATGGGGAGGCTAGTACAGAGTCAGGAGGTATGGGGAGGCTAGTACAGAGTCAGGAGGTAGAGGGAGGCTGGTACAGAGTCAGGAGGTATGGGGAGGCTGGTACAGAGTCAGGAGGTATGGGAGGCTGGTACAGAGTCAGGAGGTATGGGAGGCTGGTACAGAGTCAGGAGGTATGGGGAGGCTGGTACAGAGTCAGGAGGTATGGGGATGCTGGTACAGAATCAGGAGGTATGGGGAGGCTGGTACAGAGTCAGGAGGTATGGGGAGGCTGGTACAGAGTCAGGAGGTATGGGGAGGCTAGAACAGAGTCAGGAGGTATGGGGAGGCTGGTACAGAGTCAGGAGGTATGGGGAGGCTAGTACAGAATCAGGAGGTATGGGAGGCTAGTACAGAGACAGGAGGTATGGGGAGGCTGGTACAGAATCAGGAGGTATGGGGAGGCTGGTACAGAGTCAGGAGGTATGGGGAGGCTAGTACAGAGTCAGGAGTTATGGGGAGGCTAGTACAGAGTCAGGAGGTATGGGGAGGCTGGTACAGAATCAGCAGGTATGGGGAGGCTGGTACAGAGTCAGGAGGGTTGGGGAGGCTGGTACAGAGTCAGGAGGTATGGGGAGGCTGGTACAGAATCAGGAGGTATGGGGAGGCTGGTACAGAGTCAGGAGGTATGGGGAGGCTGGTACAGAGTCAGGAGGTATGGGGAGGCTAGTACAGAGTCAGGAGGTATGGGGAGGCTGGTACAGAGTTAGGAGGTATGGGGAGGCTAGTACAGAGTCAGGAGGTATGGGGAGGCTGGTACAGAGTCAGGAGGTAGAGGGAGGCTGGTACAGAGTCAGGAGGTATGGGGAGGCTAGTACAGAGTCAGGAGGTATGGGTAGGCTGGTACAGAGTCAGGAGGTATGGGGAGGCTGGTACAGAGTCAGGAGGTATGGGGAGGCTAGTACAGAGTCAGGAGGTACAGAGACGCTAGTACAGAGTCAGGAGTTATGGGGAGGCTGGTACAGAGTCAGGAGGTATGGGGAGGCTAGTACAGAGTCAGGAGGTATGGGGCGGCTGGTACAGAGTCAGGAGGTATGGGGAGGCTGGTACAGAGTCAGGAGGTATGGGGAGGCTAGTACAGAGTCAGGAGGTATGGGGAGGCTGGTACAGAGTCAGGAGGTATGGGGAGGCTAGTACAGAGTCAGGAGGTATAGGGAGGCTGGTACAGAGTCAGGAGGTATGGGGAGGCTGGTACAGAGTCAGGAGGAATGGGGAGGCTGGTACAGAGTCAGGAGGTATGGGGAGGCTGGTACAGAGTCAGGAGGTATGGGGAGGCTGGTACAGAGTTAGGAGGTATGGGGAGGCTAGTACAGAGTCAGGAGGTAGAGGGAGGCTGGTACAGAGTCAGGAGGTATGGGGAGGCTGGTACAGAGTCAGGAGGTATGGGGAGGCTGGTACAGAGTCAGGAGGTATGGGAGGCTGGTACAGAGTCAGGAGGTATGGGGAGGCTGGTACAGAGTCAGGAGGTATGGGGAGGCTAGTACAGAGTCAGGAGGTACAGAGACGCTAGTACAGAGTCAGGAGTTATGGGGAGGCTGGTACAGAGTCAGGAGGTATGGGGAGGCTAGTACAGAGTCAGGAGGTATGGGAGGCAAGTACAGAGTCAGGAGGTATGGGGAGGCTAGTACAGAGTTAGGAGGTATGGGGAGGCTAGTACAGAGTTAGGAGGTATGGGGAGGCTAGTACAGAGTCAGGAGGTACAGAGACGCTAGTACAGAGTCAGGAGGTATGGGGAGGCTAGTACAGAGTCAGGAGGTGTGGGAGGCTGGTACAGAGTCAGGAGGTATGGGAGGCTGGTACAGAATCAGGAGGTACAGAGACGCTAGTACAGAGTCAGGAGGTATAGGGAGGCTGGTACAGAGTCAGGAGGTATGGGAGGCTGGTACAGAGTCAGGAGGTACAGCGACGCTAGTACAGAGTCAGGAGGTATGGGGAGGCTGGTACAGAGTCAGGAGGTATGGGGAGGCTGGTACAGAGTCAGGAGGTATGGGGAGGCTGGTACAGAGTCAGGAGGTATGGGGAGGCTAGTACAGAGTCAGGAGGTATGGGGAGGCTAGTACAGAGTCAGGAGGTAGAGGGAGGCTGGTACAGAGTCAGGAGGTATGGGGAGGCTGGTACAGAGTCAGGAGGTATGGGAGGCTGGTACAGAGTCAGGAGGTATGGGAGGCTGGTACAGAGTCAGGAGGTATGGGGAGGCTGGTACAGAGTCAGGAGGTATGGGGATGCTGGTACAGAATCAGGAGGTATGGGGAGGCTGGTACAGAGTCAGGAGGTATGGGGAGGCTGGTACAGAGTCAGGAGGTATGGGGAGGCTAGAACAGAGTCAGGAGGTATGGGGAGGCTGGTACAGAGTCAGGAGGTATGGGGAGGCTAGTACAGAATCAGGAGGTATGGGAGGCTAGTACAGAGACAGGAGGTATGGGGAGGCTGGTACAGAATCAGGAGGTATGGGGAGGCTGGTACAGAGTCAGGAGGTATGGGGAGGCTAGTACAGAGTCAGGAGTTATGGGGAGGCTAGTACAGAGTCAGGAGGTATGGGGAGGCTGGTACAGAATCAGGAGGTATGGGGAGGCTGGTACAGAGTCAGGAGGTATGGGGAGGCTGGTACAGAGTCAGGAGGTATGGGGAGGCTGGTACAGAATCAGGAGGTATGGGGAGGCTGGTACAGAGTCAGGAGGTATGGGGAGGCTGGTACAGAGTCAGGAGGTATGGGGAGGCTAGTACAGAGTCAGGAGGTATGGGGAGGCTGGTACAGAGTTAGGAGGTATGGGGAGGCTAGTACAGAGTCAGGAGGTATGGGGAGGCTGGTACAGAGTCAGGAGGTAGAGGGAGGCTGGTACAGAGTCAGGAGGTATGGGGAGGCTGGTACAGAGTCAGGAGGTATGGGAGGCTGGTACAGAGTCAGGAGGTATGGGGAGGCTGGTACAGAGTCAGGAGGTATGGGGAGGCTAGTACAGAGTCAGGAGGTACAGAGACGCTAGTACAGAGTCAGGAGGTATGGGGAGGCTAGTACAGAGTCAGGAGGTACAGAGACGCTAGTACAGAGTCAGGAGTTATGGGGAGGCTGGTACAGAGTCAGGAGGTATGGGGAGGCTAGTACAGAGTCAGGAGGTATGGGGCGGCTGGTACAGAGTCAGGAGGTATGGGGAGGCTGGTACAGAGTCAGGAGGTATGGGGAGGCTAGTACAGAGTCAGGAGGTATGGGGAGGCTGGTACAGAGTCAGGAGGTATGGGGAGGCTAGTACAGAGTCAGGAGGTATAGGGAGGCTGGTACAGAGTCAGGAGGTATGGGGAGGCTGGTACAGAGTCAGGAGGTATGGGGAGGCTGGTACAGAGTCAGGAGGTATGGGGAGGCTGGTACAGAGTCAGGAGGTATGGGGAGGCTGGTACAGAGTTAGGAGGTATGGGGAGGCTAGTACAGAGTCAGGAGGTATGGGGAGGCTGGTACAGAGTCAGGAGGTAGAGGGAGGCTGGTACAGAGTCAGGAGGTATGGGGAGGCTGGTACAGAGTCAGGAGGTATGGGAGGCTGGTACAGAGTCAGGAGGTATGGGGAGGCTGGTACAGAGTCAGGAGGTATGGGGAGGCTAGTACAGAGTCAGGAGGTACAGAGACGCTAGTACAGAGTCAGGAGTTATGGGGAGGCTGGTACAGAGTCAGGAGGTATGGGGAGGCTAGTACAGAGTCAGGAGGTATAGGGCGGCTGGTACAGAGTCAGGAGGTATGGGGAGGCTGGTACAGAGTCAGGAGGTATGGGGAGGCTAGTACAGAGTCAGGAGGTATGGGGAGGCTGGTACAGAGTCAGGAGGTATGGGGAGGCTAGTACAGAGTCAGGAGGTATAGGGAGGCTGGTACAGAGTCAGGAGGTATGGGGAGGCTGGTACAGAGTCAGGAGGTATGGGGAGGCTGGTACAGAGTCAGGAGGTATGGGGAGGCTGGTACAGAGTCAGGAGGTATGGGGAGGCTAGTACAGAGTCAGGAGGTATGGGGAGGCTGGTACAGAGTCAGGAGGTATGGGGAGGCTGGTACAGAGTCAGGAGGTATGGGGAGGCTAGTACAGAGTCAGGAGGTATAGGAGGCTGGTACAGAGTCAGGAGGTATGGGGAGGCTGGTACAGAGTCAGGAGGTATGGGGAGGCTAGTACAGAGTCAGGAGGTATGGGGAGGCTAGTACAGAGTCAGGAGGTATGGGGAGGCTGGTACAGAGTCAGGAGGTATGGGGAGGCTAGTACAGAGTCAGGAGGTATAGGAGGCTGGTACAGAGTCAGGAGGTATGGGGAGGCTGGTACAGAGTCAGGAGGTATGGGGAGGCTAGTACAGAGTCAGGAGGTATGGGGAGGCTAGTACAGAGTCAGGAGGTATGGGGAGGCTGGTACAGAGTCAGGAGGTATGGGGAGGCTAGTACAGAGTCAGGAGGTATAGGGAGGCTGGTACAGAGTCAGGAGGTATGGGGAGGCTGGTACAGAGTCAGGAGGTATGGGGAGGCTAGTACAGAGTCAGGAGGTATGGGGAGGCTGGTACAGAGTCAGGAGGTATAGGAGGCTGGTACAGAGTCAGGAGGTATGGGGAGGCTGGTACAGAGTCAGGAGGTATGGGGAGGCTGGTACAGAGTCAGGAGGTATGGGGAGGCTAGTACAGAGTCAGGAGGTATGGGGAGGCTAGTACAGAGTCAGGAGGTATAGGAGGCTGGTACAGAGTCAGGAGGTATAGGAGGCTAGTACAGAGTCAGGAGGTATGGGGAGGCTGGTACAGAGTCAGGAGGTATGGGGAGGCTAGTACAGAGTCAGGAGGTATAGGAGGCTAGTACAGAGTCAGGAGGTATAGGAGGCTGGTACAGAGTCAGGAGGTATGGGGAGGCTAGTACAGAGTCAGGAGGTATAGGAGGCTGGTACAGAGTCAGGAGGTATGGGGAGGCTAGTACAGAGTCAGGAGGTATAGGAGGCTGGTACAGAGTCAGGAGGTATGGGGAGGCTAGTACAGAGTCAGGAGGTATAGGAGGCTGGTACAGAGTCAGGAGGTATGGGAGGCTGGTACAGAGTCAGGAGGTATGGGGAGGCTGGTACAGAGTCAGGAGGTATGGGGAGGCTGGTACAGAGTCAGGAGGTATGGGGAGGCTAGTACAGAGTCAGGAGGTATGGGGAGGCTAGTACAGAGTCAGGAGGTACAGAGACGCTAGTACAGAGTCAGGAGGTATGGGGAGGCTAGTACAGAGTCAGGAGGTATAGGAGGCTAGTACAGAGTCAGGAGGTATAGGAGGCTAGTACAGAGTCAGGAGGTATAGGAGGCTGGTACAGAGTCAGGAGGTATAGGGAGGCTAGTACAGAGTCAGGAGGTATAGGAGGCTGGTACAGAGTCAGGAGGTATGGGAGGCTGGTACAGAGTCAGGAGGTACAGAGACGCTGATACGGAGTCAGGAGGTATGGGGAGGCTAGTACAGAGTCAGGAGGTATGGGGAGGCTGGTACTGGGTTAGGAGGTATAGGAGGCTGGTACAGAGTCAGGAGGTACAGAGACGCTGGTACAGAGTCAGGAGGTATGGGGAGGCTAGTACAGAGTCAGGAGGTACAGAGACGCTAGTACAGAGTCAGGAGGTATAGGAGGCTGGTACAGAGTCAGGAGGTATGGGGAGGCTAGTACAGAGTCAGGAGGTACAGAGATGCTGATACGGAGTCAGGAGGTATGGGGAGGCTAGTACAGAGTCAGGAGGTATGGGGAGGCTGGTACTGGGTTAGGAGGTATAGGAGGCTGGTACAGAGTCAGGAGGTACAGAGACGCTGGTACAGAGTCAGGAGGTATGGGGAGGCTAGTACAGAGTCAGGAGGTATAGGAGGCTGGTACAGAGTCAGGAGGTATGGGGAGGCTAGTACAGAGTCAGGAGGTATGGGGAGGCTGGTACAGAGTCAGGAGGTATAGGAGGCTGGTACAGAGTCAGGAGGTATGGGGAGGCTAGTACAGAGTCAGGAGGTATGGGGAGGCTAGTACAGAGTCAGGAGGTATGGGGAGGCTGGTACAGAGTCAGGAGGTATGGGAGGCTGGTACAGAGTCAGGAGGTATGGGGAGGCTAGTACAGAGTCAGGAGGTATGGGAGGCTGGTACAGAGTCAGGAGGTATGGGGAGGCTGGTACAGAGTCAGGAGGTATGGGGAGGCTAGTACAGAGTCAGGAGGTATGGGGAGGCTGGTACAGAGTCAGGAGGTATGGGAGGCTGGTACAGAGTCAGGAGGTATGGGGAGGCTAGTACAGAGTCAGGAGGTATGGGGAGGCTAGTACAGAGTCAGGAGGTATGGGAGGCTGGTACAGAGTCAGGAGGTATGGGGAGGCTGGGGAGGCTAGTACAGAGTCTGGAGGTATAGGGAGGCTAGTACAGAGTCAGGAGGTATGGGAGGCTGGTACAGAGTCAGGAGGTATGGGGAGGCTAGCACAGAGTCAGGAGGTATGGGGAGGCTGGTACAGAGTCAGGAGGTATGGGGACGCTAGTACAGAGTCAGGATGTATGGGGAGGCTGGTACAGAGTCAGGAGGTATGGGGAGGCTAGTACAGAGTCAGGAGGTACAGAGACGCTAGTACAGAGTCAGGAGGTACAGAGACGCTAGTACAGAGTCAGGAAGTATGGGGAGGCTGGTACAGAGTCAGGAGGTACAGAGACGCTAGTACAGAGTCAGGATGTATGGGGAGGCTAGTACAGAGTCAGGAGGTATGGGGAGGCTGGTACAGAGTCAGGATGTATGGGGAGGCTAGTACAGAGTCAGGAGGTATAGGAGGCTAGTACAGAGTCAGGAGGTATAGGAGGCTGGTACAGAGTCAGGAGGTATGGGGAGGCTAGTACAGAGTCAGGAGGTATAGGAGGCTGGTACAGAGTCAGGAGGTATAGGAGGCTAGTACAGAGTCAGGAGGTATGGGGAGGCTAGTACAGAGTCAGGAGGTATAGGAGGCTGGTACAGAGTCAGGAGGTATGGGAGGCTGGTACAGAGTCAGGAGGTATGGGGAGGCTGGTACAGAGTCAGGAGGTATGGGGAGGCTGGTACAGAGTCAGGAGGTATGGGGAGGCTAGTACAGAGTCAGGAGGTATGTGGAGGCTAGTACAGAGTCAGGAGGTACAGAGACGCTAGTACAGAGTCAGGAGGTATGGGGAGGCTAGTACAGAGTCAGGAGGTATAGGAGGCTAGTACAGAGTCAGGAGGTATGGGGAGGCTAGTACAGAGTCAGGAGGTATAGGAGGCTAGTACAGAGTCAGGAGGTATAGGAGGCTGGTACAGAGTCAGGAGGTATGGGGAGGCTAGTACAGAGTCAGGAGGTATAGGAGGCTGGTACAGAGTCAGGAGGTATGGGAGGCTGGTACAGAGTCAGGAGGTACAGAGACGCTGATACGGAGTCAGGAGGTATGGGGAGGCTGGTACTGGGTTAGGAGGTATAGGAGGCTGGTACAGAGTCAGGAGGTACAGAGACGCTGGTACAGAGTCAGGAGGTATGGGGAGGCTAGTACAGAGTCAGGAGGTACAGAGACGCTAGTACAGAGTCAGGAGGTATAGGAGGCTGGTACAGAGTCAGGAGGTATGGGGAGGCTAGTACAGAGTCAGGAGGTACAGAGACGCTGATACGGAGTCAGGAGGTATGGGGAGGCTAGTACAGAGCCAGGAGGTATAGGAGGCTGGTACAGAGTCAGGAGGTACAGAGACGCTGGTACAGAGTCAGGAGGTATGGGGAGGCTAGTACAGAGTCAGGAGGTATAGGAGGCTGGTACAGAGTCAGGAGGTATGGGGAGGCTAGTACAGAGTCAGGAGGTATGGGGAGGCTGGTACAGAGTCAGGAGGTATGGGGAGGCTAGTACAGAGTCAGGAGGTATGGGGAGGCTGGTACAGAGTCAGGAGGTATGGGAGGCTGGTACAGAGTCAGGAGGTATGGGGAGGCTAGTACAGAGTCAGGAGGTATGGGAGGCTGGTACAGAGTCAGGAGGTATGGGGAGGCTGGTACAGAGTCAGGAGGTATGGGGAGGCTAGTACAGAGTCAGGAGGTATAGGGAGGCTAGTACAGAGTCAGGAGGTATGGGGAGGCTAGTACAGAGTCAGGAGGTATGGGGAGGCTAGTACAGAGTCAGGAGGTATGGGGAGGCTAGTACAGAGTCAGGAGGTATGGGGAGGCTAGTACAGAGTCAGGAGGTATGGGGAGGCTAGTACAGAGTCAGGAGGTATGGGGAGGCTAGTACAGAGTCAGGAGGTATAGGAGGCTAGTACAGAGTCAGGAGGTATGGGGAGGCTAGTACAGAGTCAGGAGGTATAGGAGGCTAGTACAGAGTCAGGAGGTATGGGGAGGCTAGTACAGAGTCAGGAGGTATAGGAGGCTAGTACAGAGTCAGGAGGTATGGGGAGGCTAGTACAGAGTCAGGAGTTATAGGAGGCTAGTACAGAGTCAGGAGGTATGGGGAGGCTAGTACAGAGTCAGGAGGTATGGGGAGGCTGGTACAGAGTCAGGAGGTATGGGGAGGCTAGTACAGAGTCAGGAGGTATGGGGAGGCTGGTACAGAGTCAGGAGGTATGGGAGGCTGGTACAGAGTCAGGAGGTATGGGGAGGCTCGTACAGAGTCAGGAGGTATGGGGAGGCTAGTACAGAGTTAGGAGGTACAGAGACGCTAGTACAGAGTCAGGAGGTATGGGGAGGCTAGTACAGAGTCAGGAGGTATGGGAGGCTGGTACAGAGTCAGGAGGTATGGGGAGGCTGGTACAGAGTCAGGAGGTATGGGGAGGCTGGTACAGAGTCAGGATGTATGGGGAGGCTAGTACAGAGTCAGGAGGTATGGGGAGGCTAGTACAGAGTCAGGAGGTATGGGAAGGCTGGTACAGAGTCAGGAGGTATGGGGAGGCTAGTACAGAGTCAGGAGGTATGGGGAGGCTGGTACAGAGTCAGGAGGTATGGGGAGGCTAGTACAGAGTCAGGAGGTATGGGGAGGCTAGTACAGAGTCAGGAGGTATGGGAGGCTGGTACAGAGTCAGGAGGTATGGGGAGGCTAGTACAGAGTCAGGAGGTATGGGGAGGCTAGTACTGAGTCAGGAGGTATGGGAGGCTAGTACAGAGTCAGGAGGTACAGAGACGCTAGTACAGAGTCAGGAGGTACAGAGACGCTAGTACAGAGTCAGGAGGTACAGAGACGCTAGTACAGAGTCAGGAGGTATGGGGAGGCTGGTACAGAGTCAGGAGGTACAGAGACGCTAGTACAGAGTCAGGATGTATGGGGAGGCTAGTACAGAGTCAGGAGGTATGGGGAGGCTGGTACAGAGTCAGGATGTATGGGGAGGCTAGTACAGAGTCAGGAGGTATGGGGAGGCTGGTACAGAGTCAGGAGGTATGGGGAGGCTAGTACAGAGTTAGGAGGTATGGGGAGGCTAGTACAGAGTCAGGAGGTACAGAGACGCTAGTACAGAGTCAGGATGTATGGGGAGGCTAGTACAGAGTCAGGAGGTATGGGGAGGCTAGTACAGAGTCAGGAGGTATAGGGAGGCTAGTACAGAGTCAGGAGGTATGGGGAGGCTAGTACAGAGTCAGGAGGTATGGGGAGGCTAGTACAGAGTCAGGAGGTATGGGGAGGCTAGTACAGAGTCAGGTATGGGGAGGCTAGTACAGAGTCAGGTATGGGGAGGCTAGTACAGAGTCAGGTATGGGGAGGCTGGTACAGAGTCAGGAGGTATGGGGAGGCTGGTACAGAGTCAGGAGGTATGGGGAGGCTAGTACAGAGTCAGGTATGGGAGGCTAGTACAGAGTCAGGTATGGGGAGGCTAGTACAGAGTCAGGTATGGGAGGCTGGTACAGAGTCAGGAGGTACAGAGACGCTAGTACAGAATCAGGAGGTATAGGGAGGCAAGTACAGAGTCAGGAGGTATGGGGAGGCTGGTACAGAGTCAGGTATGGGGAGGCTGGTACAGAGTTAGGAGGTATGGGGAGGCTAGTACAGAGTCAGGAGGTATGGGGAGGCTGGTACTGGGTTAGGAGGTATAGGAGGCTGGTACAGAGTCAGGAGGTACAGAGACGCTGGTACAGAGTCAGGAGGTATGGGGAGGCTAGTACAGAGTCAGGAGGTATAGGAGGCTGGTACAGAGTCAGGAGGTATGGGGAGGCTAGTACAGAGTCAGGAGGTATGGGGAGGCTGGTACAGAGTCAGGAGGTATAGGAGGCTGGTACAGAGTCAGGAGGTATGGGGAGGCTAGTACAGAGTCAGGAGGTATGGGGAGGCTAGTACAGAGTCAGGAGGTATGGGGAGGCTGGTACAGAGTCAGGAGGTATGGGAGGCTGGTACAGAGTCAGGAGGTATGGGGAGGCTAGTACAGAGTCAGGAGGTATGGGAGGCTGGTACAGAGTCAGGAGGTATGGGGAGGCTGGTACAGAGTCAGGAGGTATGGGGAGGCTAGTACAGAGTCAGGAGGTATGGGGAGGCTGGTACAGAGTCAGGAGGTATGGGAGGCTGGTACAGAGTCAGGAGGTATGGGGAGGCTAGTACAGAGTCAGGAGGTATGGGGAGGCTAGTACAGAGTCAGGAGGTATGGGAGGCTGGTACAGAGTCAGGAGGTATGGGGAGGCTGGGGAGGCTAGTACAGAGTCTGGAGGTATAGGGAGGCTAGTACAGAGTCAGGAGGTATGGGAGGCTGGTACAGAGTCAGGAGGTATGGGGAGGCTAGCACAGAGTCAGGAGGTATGGGGAGGCTGGTACAGAGTCAGGAGGTATGGGGAGGCTGGTACAGAGTCAGGAGGTATGGGGAGGCTAGTACAGAGTCAGGAGGTACAGAGACGCTAGTACAGAGTCAGGAGGTACAGAGACGCTAGTACAGAGTCAGGAAGTATGGGGAGGCTGGTACAGAGTCAGGAGGTACAGAGACGCTAGTACAGAGTCAGGATGTATGGGGAGGCTAGTACAGAGTCAGGAGGTATGGGGAGGCTGGTACAGAGTCAGGATGTATGGGGAGGCTAGTACAGAGTCAGGAGGTATGGGGACGCTAGTACAGAGTCAGGATGTATGGGGAGGCTAGTACAGAGTCAGGAGGTATGGGGAGGCTGGTACAGAGTCAGGAGGTATGGGGAGGCTAGTACAGAGTCAGGAGGTACAGAGACGCTAGTACAGTGTCAGGAGGTACAGAGACGCTAGTACAGAGTCAGGAAGTATGGGGAGGCTGGTACAGAGTCAGGAGGTACAGAGACGCTAGTACAGAGTCAGGATGTATGGGGAGGCTAGTACAGAGTCAGGAGGTATGGGGAGGCTGGTACAGAGTCAGGATGTATGGGGAGGCTAGTACAGAGTCAGGAGGTATAGGAGGCTAGTACAGAGTCAGGAGGTATAGGAGGCTGGTACAGAGTCAGGAGGTATGGGGAGGCTAGTACAGAGTCAGGAGGTATAGGAGGCTGGTACAGAGTCAGGAGGTATAGGAGGCTAGTACAGAGTCAGGAGGTATGGGGAGGCTAGTACAGAGTCAGGAGGTATAGGAGGCTGGTACAGAGTCAGGAGGTATGGGAGGCTGGTACAGAGTCAGGAGGTATGGGGAGGCTGGTACAGAGTCAGGAGGTATGGGGAGGCTGGTACAGAGTCAGGAGGTATGGGGAGGCTAGTACAGAGTCAGGAGGTATGTGGAGGCTAGTACAGAGTCAGGAGGTACAGAGACGCTAGTACAGAGTCAGGAGGTATGGGGAGGCTAGTACAGAGTCAGGAGGTATAGGAGGCTAGTACAGAGTCAGGAGGTATGGGGAGGCTAGTACAGAGTCAGGAGGTATAGGAGGCTAGTACAGAGTCAGGAGGTATAGGAGGCTGGTACAGAGTCAGGAGGTATGGGGAGGCTAGTACAGAGTCAGGAGGTATAGGAGGCTGGTACAGAGTCAGGAGGTATGGGAGGCTGGTACAGAGTCAGGAGGTACAGAGACGCTGATACGGAGTCAGGAGGTATGGGGAGGCTGGTACTGGG
Organism: Chiloscyllium plagiosum; assembly: GCF_037043375.1. Classification (NCBI taxonomy): domain Eukaryota; kingdom Metazoa; phylum Chordata; class Chondrichthyes; order Orectolobiformes; family Hemiscylliidae; genus Chiloscyllium; species Chiloscyllium plagiosum. The sequence continues at coordinate 69,826,095 of NW_028270155.1, read as the reverse complement.
TTAGGAGGTATAGGAGGCTGGTACAGAGTCAGGAGGTACAGAGACGCTGGTACAGAGTCAGGAGGTATGGGGAGGCTAGTACAGAGTCAGGAGGTACAGAGACGCTAGTACAGAGTCAGGAGGTATAGGAGGCTGGTACAGAGTCAGGAGGTATGGGGAGGCTAGTACAGAGTCAGGAGGTACAGAGACGCTGATACGGAGTCAGGAGGTATGGGGAGGCTAGTACAGAGCCAGGAGGTATAGGAGGCTGGTACAGAGTCAGGAGGTACAGAGACGCTGGTACAGAGTCAGGAGGTATGGGGAGGCTAGTACAGAGTCAGGAGGTATAGGAGGCTGGTACAGAGTCAGGAGGTATGGGGAGGCTAGTACAGAGTCAGGAGGTATGGGGAGGCTGGTACAGAGTCAGGAGGTATGGGGAGGCTAGTACAGAGTCAGGAGGTATGGGGAGGCTGGTACAGAGTCAGGAGGTATGGGAGGCTGGTACAGAGTCAGGAGGTATGGGGAGGCTAGTACAGAGTCAGGAGGTATGGGAGGCTGGTACAGAGTCAGGAGGTATGGGGAGGCTGGTACAGAGTCAGGAGGTATGGGGAGGCTAGTACAGAGTCAGGAGGTATAGGGAGGCTAGTACAGAGTCAGGAGGTATGGGGAGGCTAGTACAGAGTCAGGAGGTATGGGGAGGCTAGTACAGAGTCAGGAGGTATGGGGAGGCTAGTACAGAGTCAGGAGGTATGGGGAGGCTAGTACAGAGTCAGGAGGTATGGGGAGGCTAGTACAGAGTCAGGAGGTATAGGAGGCTAGTACAGAGTCAGGAGGTATGGGGAGGCTAGTACAGAGTCAGGAGGTATAGGAGGCTAGTACAGAGTCAGGAGGTATGGGGAGGCTAGTACAGAGTCAGGAGGTATAGGAGGCTAGTACAGAGTCAGGAGGTATGGGGAGGCTAGTACAGAGTCAGGAGTTATAGGAGGCTAGTACAGAGTCAGGAGGTATGGGGAGGCTAGTACAGAGTCAGGAGGTATGGGGAGGCTGGTACAGAGTCAGGAGGTATGGGGAGGCTAGTACAGAGTCAGGAGGTATGGGGAGGCTGGTACAGAGTCAGGAGGTATGGGAGGCTGGTACAGAGTCAGGAGGTATGGGGAGGCTCGTACAGAGTCAGGAGGTATGGGGAGGCTAGTACAGAGTTAGGAGGTACAGAGACGCTAGTACAGAGTCAGGAGGTATGGGGAGGCTAGTACAGAGTCAGGAGGTATGGGAGGCTGGTACAGAGTCAGGAGGTATGGGGAGGCTAGTACAGAGTCAGGAGGTATGGGGAGGCTAGTACAGAGTCAGGAGGTATGGGAAGGCTGGTACAGAGTCAGGAGGTATGGGGAGGCTAGTACAGAGTCAGGAGGTATGGGGAGGCTGGTACAGAGTCAGGAGGTATGGGGAGGCTAGTACAGAGTCAGGAGGTATGGGGAGGCTAGTACAGAGTCAGGAGGTATGGGAGGCTGGTACAGAGTCAGGAGGTATGGGGAGGCTAGTACAGAGTCAGGAGGTATGGGGAGGCTAGTACAGAGTCAGGAGGTATGGGAGGCTAGTACAGAGTCAGGAGGTACAGAGACGCTAGTACAGAGTCAGGAGGTACAGAGACGCTAGTACAGAGTCAGGAGGTACAGAGACGCTAGTACAGAGTCAGGAAGTATGGGGAGGCTGGTACAGAGTCAGGAGGTACAGAGACGCTAGTACAGAGTCAGGATGTATGGGGAGGCTAGTACAGAGTCAGGAGGTATGGGGAGGCTGGTACAGAGTCAGGATGTATGGGGAGGCTAGTACAGAGTCAGGAGGTATGGGGAGGCTGGTACAGAGTCAGGAGGTATGGGGAGGCTAGTACAGAGTTAGGAGGTATGGGGAGGCTAGTACAGAGTCAGGAGGTACAGAGACGCTAGTACAGAGTCAGGATGTATGGGGAGGCTAGTACAGAGTCAGGAGGTATGGGGAGGCTAGTACAGAGTCAGGAGGTATAGGGAGGCTAGTACAGAGTCAGGAGGTATGGGGAGGCTAGTACAGAGTCAGGAGGTATGGGGAGGCTAGTACAGAGTCAGGTATGGGGAGGCTAGTACAGAGTCAGGTATGGGGAGGCTAGTACAGAGTCAGGTATGGGGAGGCTGGTACAGAGTCAGGAGGTATGGGGAGGCTGGTACAGAGTCAGGAGGTATGGGGAGGCTAGTACAGAGTCAGGTATGGGAGGCTAGTACAGAGTCAGGTATGGGAGGCTGGTACAGAGTCAGGAGGTACAGAGACGCTAGTACAGAATCAGGAGGTATAGGGAGGCAAGTACAGAGTCAGGAGGTATGGGGAGGCTGGTACAGAGTCAGGTATGGGGAGGCTAGTACAGAGTCAGGTATGGGGAGGCTGGTACAGAGTCAGGAGGTATGGGGAGGCTAGTACAGAGTCAGGTATGGGGAGGCTAGTACAGAGTCAGGTATGGGGAGGCTAGTACAGAGTCAGGTATGGGGAGGCTAGTACGGAGTCAGGAGGTACAGAGAGGCCAGTACTGAGTCTTACAAACACACACGAGTTACACAGGGAGCAGATACATCAGTCATTTTGTCGCTGCAAGCTATTTCACCTCCTGCACGTTCAGCAGGCAGCCAGCAGTGAAGTAACTAGTTGGCAGTGTGCTGTAGGTAATGCATCACTCAGTGGAAATGAAATCACACTGTGCTGAAATCATCCTGCAGCAAAGATCAATATTGAGCAGGAGGCCTGCAAAGGTCAGTGAAGACAGACTGGCAACATATTAAAGGAAACGGATTAGTTTCCATCACCTGCACTCATTTTGAGCTTTTGAGAATTACTGAAAGATTCTTAAAATGAGACAGTATCCTTGAGAAAGTGTTTGGAATTGGCCGTGGCACGAGGCTGAGGTATGGCTGCCACTCACAATCATGGGTACACACAGTGTCCTTATGTGCACAGGGAATGGAGTTTCGCTGAAGACAATGACTACAGATGGTGGAATATTGAGCCTGGATTCTAGGCTCCAAGGCAGCCCAGAGACACAGTTGTGTTGGTGGAGCTGCCGTCGTTTGTATCATTAAACAAGGACTGAGAAAGAGGAAGAAGGAAGAGCCGGTGGCTTCATTATTCAGTCAGTGAATGTAGGGTTTGGCAGGTTGGGCCTGTCTTTATTGTCCATCCTGAGTTACCCTTGAGTGCTGATTTGTCTTCTAAAACCATTGCTGTAGAGACACACCCAGTGCTTTTGGGGAGGGAAGGAATAGTGATATATTTCCGAGTCAGGTAGTGAGTGGCTTGGAGGGGAACTTGCTGATAGTGGTGTTTTCATGTATCTGCCACCTATAAATTCTGGATGGTACCAGTTGTGGATTTGGAAGGTGCTGTCTAAGAAACTTTGGTGAATTTCTGCAGAGCATCTTGCAGATAGTGCGCGCTGCTACTACTGAGCATCAGTGGTGGAGGGAGTGGATGCTTGTGGATGTGATGCCAATCAAGTGGGCTGCTTTGTCCTGGATGATGTCAAGCTTCTTGAGTGTTGTTGGGGCTGCACCCATCCAGGCCAGTATTCCATCGCAGTTGAAGATGGTGGACAGGATTTGGGAGTTAAGAGGTGAGCTACTCACCGCAAGATTCCGAGCCTCTGAGCAGCTCTTGTAGTCACAGTATTTATGAAGTTAGTCCAGCTCAGTTGCTGGTCAATGGTAACTTCCAAGATGTTGATGGTGGGGGAATTCAATGGTACTAATGCTATTGGATATCTAGATTACCTAGTCTCTGATTGGAAATGGTTATTGCTTGTCTTTTGTGTGGCGTGAATGTTACTTGTCACTTTTCAGCCCAAGCCGAGACATGTTGTCACGGTCTTGCCGCATTTGGCTGTTTCAGTATCTGAGGAGATTTTGAAAATGACACACGGTTAGAGAAAGAGGAGAAAAGAAGGCTTTGAGATAGAGAAGATGTGAGGGAGGAGAAAAGGTAAGAGGGAGGATGAAAAATGAGGGTGTGAGTGATGAAGTAATGAGGGAGAAGGCAGGGAGAAAGAGAGAGAGGTGAAAGTGGGAGTGAGAGAATGAATGCGAGGAGAAAGAGAGTGCAAGTGAAAATGAGAGAGGGAATGACAACATTTAAAAAAGGGAAAAAGAGACTGAGAAAAGAAGGCAGAGAACAGAATTTCCCCCATCCTGGATTGTTACGGAAAGGGGCAAATATGGCAAAAATGAAAAGTTCGAAATATCGACATTGTGAAAATGTTTCCCGACTTTCCCCTTGGGACTTTCAGAGTCTTGACATGGAGCGGTGACTCCCTTATTTCCATGGATTTGCATGTCCTCCTTAACCCAACTCGCCTTATTACTGCACCTCTCCCAATTCTCCTCTTCTTTCCTGAGAAACTAGACGTTCCATTTCCTGAGAAACTTGAACGTCAGAGTGGGGCACCTGGCAGCTTGCAAAATACGTGTCCCAAACATCGCCTGAATGTTTAAGATCTTAACACGGAGAAGCAGAAATAGGCCATTCAGCCCATTGAGTCTGCGCTGCCAGTAAATGAGATCCCAGCTGATCTGAGAATTCTCAACCCCACTTTCTGGCTTTTTCCCACAATACCCATACTGCCTGAGGTCAAGTCACTATAGTACTACTGGACCATAGAGAGAAACAACCGGCGCTGGTTTAACCTGAGGGTCATCACGCCTCAGACAAGGGCAGACTCCTTCATGGACTGAGGATTGGTTAGCTCAGTTGGCTGGATGGCTGGCTTGAGCTGCAACGTGACACCAACAAAGTGGGTCAAATTCCCACAGCAGCCCATCGCAGGTGAGATTGCCATGAAGGGGAGTCAGTCATTCCAAATGATCCCGACAAGACGTGTGTCATGGCACCTGTGGTCCTGGCTGAAGTACAAGCCCCGCAATTCGCTGCAAGAGTTGTCCACTTCAGCTTGAGGTCATGTTTCAAGGACCCCTGCACTGTCGAGGAGCATGCTGCTTGCGCGAGATGAGCAAAGCTTACCCGAGACAACCCCTTCCATCCTTTTTGGATGTCTGAGGAGACCACTCATCTCTCACACAGGGGCCGCTTAACCAGGACCAGCAGAGACAGAGACAGTACAGCACACATTCTCACTGCGCAAATGCCTTTACAAAAGTGCCAGATTAGAACATAGAACATAGAAGAATACAGCGCAGTACAGGCCCTTTGGCCCTCGATGTTGCGCCGATCCAAGACCACCTAACCTATACTAACCCACTATCCTCCATATACCTATCCAATGCCCGCTTAAATGCCCATAAAGAGGGAGAGTCCACCACTGCTACTGGCAGGGCATTCCATGAACTTACGACTCGCTGAGTGAAGAACCTACCCCTAACTTCAGTCCTATATCTACCCCCCCTTAATTTAAAGCTATGCCCCCTTGTAATACCCGACTCCATACGCGGGAAAAGGTTCACACTGTCAACCCTATCTAACCCCCTAATCATCTTGTACACCTCAATCAAGTCACCCCTAAACCTTCTTTTCTCTAATGAAAACAGCCCCAAGTGTCTCAGTCTTTCCTCATACGATCTTCCTTCCATACCAGGCAACATTCTGGTAAACCTCCTCTGCACCCGTACCAGTGCCTCCACATCCTTCCTATAGTATGGCGACCAAAACTGCACACAATATTCCAGATGCGGCCGCACCAGAGTCTTATACAACTGCAGATTGCGTATGATGATATAACATCCATGCCACCCACGTGCCCTCAGTGAGTGTTTTCCTTCTTCCCTCTCCCACTCTGTCGGGAGTTCAGTCCCAAAGCCTCAGTGGCTGGGTTGGAGACAGCCAGCTGTGGGAGACTTGGGTGCTCCACACGAGGACATTTGGGGCTACAGGGGGTGCAGGTCAACTCAGTCTCCTGCCCAGATGCAGGCTCTCGCTGCCGAGCATAGGCCCAACTGTAGAGTTTGGGCTGATGGGTAGGGGAGAAAGACAGGCCCAGAGACCATCCTGGAGTGGGGGGTCCTCTGTGAGTGTGTGTGTGTGTGTGTGGCACCTCAGCGCAGTGTGTGCCAGCTGGCAGCATCTTGTCAACCTGAGGGAGGGAGGCGGTGGGGAATGATCTGGAGTAAGATCCAGGGCCTTAGCTCCTCTCTCACTTGCCATTGATGCTGATAACCTACGGCTAGAGCCATGGGCCTGCAGCTCCACACAGTGAGCCAGCTGACATTTGATCTGGGTCTCAATGGTGGATGCCAACCTCTCCATTCAGATATACCAGACATATACACTCCAGAGCCAGCATGGCATGGGTGGACTCATTCTGCTACAAATTACTGACTGCCCCCTGCCTGATTGTATATTTGGACAAACTCGTCTGTGGCTGACACCATGGGGTCACCTGAGGCTGGGGTAGGTGCCAGTCTCCAGCAGATTAAAAATTAGACTGCCCGATGTATTGGGACAGCAATGCGTGATAGAACGACAAGGCTGACACAGGACCAGCTGGACACTGAGGTCACCTCCTTCCCCAGCTGAGAGGTTGGAGGAGTTAGTCATTTGGGTGGCTCAGCACTATTGGCCCAGTTTACAGGACTATTCCTCCTGCAATGAGACATAAGGTGGATAGAAGAACAGTTCACAGTAATGCAAGAGGAGGGGAGGGGACAAGGTGTGTGGAGTGAGTGTGTAGGAAAGGAGGGGGTGAAGTGTATGGAGTGAGTGTGTACGAGGGGAGGGGGTGAGGTGTGTGGAGTGAGTGTGTGTACGAGGGGAGGTGGTGAGGTGTATGGAGTGAGTGGGTGTGTACGAAGGGAGGTGGTGAGGCATATGGAGTGAGTGAGTGTGTACGAAGGGAGGGTGAGGTGTATGGAGTGAGTGAGTGTGTACGAAGGGGGGGTGAGGCGTATGGAGTGAGTGAGTGTGTCGGAGTGGAGTGGGTGAGGTGTATGGAGTGAGTGTGTATGAAGGAAGAGGGTGAGGTGTATGGAGTCAGGGAGTGTGTTCGAGGGGAGGGGGTGAGGTGTATGGAGTGAGTGAGTGTGTACGAGGGGAGGGGGTGAGGTGTATGGAGTGAGTGAGTGTGTACGAGGGGAGGAGGTGAGGTGTGTGGAGTGAGTGTGTGTACGAGGGGAGGTGGTGAGGTGTATGGAGTGAGTGAGTGTGTACGAAGGGGAGGTGAGGTGTATGGAGTGAGTGAGTGTGTACGAGGGGAGGTGGTGAGGTGTGTGGAGTGAGTGTGTGTACGAGGGGAGGTGGTGAGGTGTATGGAGTGAGTGAGTGTGTACGAAGGGGAGGTGAGGTGTATGGAGTGAGTGAGTGTGTACGAGGGGAGGTGGTGAGGTGTGTGGAGTGAGTGTGTACGAGGGGAGGGGGTGAGGTGTGTGGAGTGTGTGTGTATGAGGGGATGTGTTGAGGTGTGTGGAGTGAGTGTGTGTACGAGTGGAGGGTGTGAGGTGTGTGGAGTGAGTGTGTAGGAGTGGAGGTGGTGAAGTGTGTGAAGTGATTGTGTGTACGAGGGGAGGGTGTGAGGTGTGTGGAGTGAGTGAATGTGTACGAGGGGAGGGGGTGAGGTGTATGGAATGAATGAGTGTGTATGAGGGGGGGTGAGGTGTATGGAGTGAGTGAGTGTGTACGAAGGGGGGGTGAGGCGTATGGAGTGAATGAGTGTGTAGGAGGGGAAGGGATGAGGTGTATGGAATGAGTGTGTATGAAGGAAGAGGGTGAGGTGTATGAAGTGAGGGAGTGTGTACGAGGGGAGGGGGTGAGGTGTATGGAGTGAGTGAGTGTGTACGAGGGGAGGAAGTGAGGTGTGTGGAGTGAGTGTGTACGAGGGGAGGGGGTGAGGTGTATGGAGTGAGTGAGTGTGTACGAAGAGAGGGGGTGAGGTATATGGAGTGAGTGAGTGTGTACGAAGGGGAGGTGAGGTTAATGGAGTGAGTGAGTGTGTACAAGGGGAGGTGGTGAGGTGTGTGGAGTGAGTGTGTATGAGGGGAGGGGGTGAGGTGTGTGGAGTGTGTGTGTACGAGGGGAGGTGGTGAGGTGTGTGGAGTGTGTGTGTACGAGGGGAGGGGGTGAGGTGTATGGAGTGAGTGAGTGTGTACGAAGGGAGGGGGTGAGGTATATGGAGTGAATGAGTGTGTACGAAGGGGAGGTGAGGTGTATGGAGTGAGTGAGTGTGTCCAAGGGGAGGTGGTGAGGTGTGTGGAGTGAGTGTGTGTACGAGTGGAGGGTGTGAGGTGTGTGGAGTGAGTGAGTGTGTATGAGGGGAGGGGGTGAGGTGTATGGAGTGAGTGTGGAGGAGTGGAGGTGGTGAATTGTGTGGAGTGAGTGTATGTACGAGGGGAGGGTGTGAGGTGTATGGAGTGAGTGAGTGTGTACGAGGGGAGGGGGTGAGGTGTATGGAATGAGCGAGTGTGTATGAAGGGGGGTGAGGTGTATGGAGTGAGTGAGTGTGTAGGAGGGGAGGAGGTGAAGTGGATGGAGTGAGTGTGTATGAAGGAAGAGTGTGAGGTGTATGGAGTGAGTGAGTGTGTTCGAGGGGAGGGGGTGAGGCTTATGGAGTGAGTGTGTATGAGGGGAGGGGGTGAGGTGTATGGAGTGAGCGTGTAGGAAAAGAGGGGGTGAAGTGTATGGAGTGAGTGTGTACGAGGGGAGGGGGTGAGGTGTATGGAGTGAGTATGTATGAGGGGAGGGGGGAATGTATGGAGTGAGTGAGTGTGTACAAGGGGGGGTGACATGTATTGAGTGAGTGAGTGTGTACGAGGGGAGGGGGTGAGGTGTATGGAGTGAGTGAGTTTGTACGAGGGGAGGGGGTGGGGTGCGTGGAGTGAATGAGTGTGTACGAGGTGAGGGGGTGAGGCGTGTGGAGTGAGTGAGTGTGTACGAGGGGAAGTGGTGGGGTCTATGGAGTGAGTGTGAATGAGGGGAGGGGGTGAGGTGTGCGGAGTGAGTGAGTACGAGGGGAGGGGGTGGGGTGTATGGAGTGAGTGTAAACAAGGGGAGGGGGGAGGTGTGCGGAGTGAGTGAGTGTGTACGAGGGGAGGGGGTGAGGTGTATGGAGTGAGTGTGTGCATGGGGAGGGGGTGAGGTGTGTGGAGTGAGTGTGTACAAGGGAAGGGGGTGAGGTGTGTGGAGTGAGTGTGTACGTGGGGAGGGGGTGAGGTGTGTGGAGTGAGTGTGTATGAGGGGAGGGGGTGAGGTGTATGGAGTGAGTGAGTGCGTACGAGGGGAGGTGGTGAGGTGTATGGAGTGAGTGAGTGTGTACGAGGGGAGGGGGTGAGGTGTATGGAGTGAGTGTGTGCATGGGGAGGGGGTGAGGTGTGTGGAGTGAGTGTGTACGAGGGAAGGGGGTGAGGTGTGTGGAGTGAGTGTGTACGTGGGGAGGGGGTGAGTTGTGTGGAGTGAGTGAGTGTGTAGGAGTGTGGAATGAATGTGTACAAGGGGAGGTGGTGAGGTGTGTGGAGTGAGTGTGTACGAGGGGAGGGGGTGAGTTGTGTGGAGTGAGTGAGTGTGTAGGAGTATGGAGTGAGTGTGTACAAGGGGAGGTGGTGAGGTGTGTGTACGAGGGGAGTGGGTGAGGTGTTTAAAGTGAGTGTGTATGGTGGGTTGAGGTGTATGGAGTGAGTGTGTATGAGGGGAGGGGGTGAGGTGTATGGAGTGAGTGTGTACGAGGGAAGGGGGTGAGGTGTATGGAATGAGTGAGTACGAGTGGAGGGGGTGAGGCGTATGGAATGAGTGTGTATGAGGGGAGGGGTTGAGGTATATGGAGGGAGTGAGTGTGTGTACGAGGGGAAATGGTGAGGTGTATGGAGTGAGTGAGTACGAGGGGAGGGTGTGAGGTGTATGGAGTGAGTGTGTGCGAGGGGAGAGGTGAAGTGTGTGGACTGAGTGTGTACGTGGGGAAGGGTGAGGTGTGTGGAGTGAGTGAGTGTGTACGAGGGGAGGGGGTTAAGTGTGTGGAGTGAGTGTGTACGAGTGGAGGGGTGAGCTGTGTGGAGTGAGTGTGTACGAGGGGAGGGGTGAGGTGTGTGGAGTGAGTGAGTGTGTACGAGGGGAGTGGTTAAGTGTGTGGTGTGAGTATGTACGAGGGGAGGGTGTGAGGCGTATGGAGTGAGTGTGTATGAGGAGAGGGGTGAGGTGTATGCAGTGAGTGTGTAGGAGGGGAGTGGGTGGTGTGTATGGAGTGAGTGAGTGTGTAGGAGGGGAGGGGCTGAGGTGTGTGGAGTGAGTGAGTGTGTACAAGGGGAGGGAATGAGGTGTATGGAGTGAGTGTGTACGAGGGGAGGGGGTGAGGTGTATGGAGTGAGTGAGTGTGTACGAGGGGAGGTGGTGAGGTGTATGGAGTGAGTGTGTACGAGGGGAGGGGGTGAGGTGTATGGAGTGAGTGTGTACGAGGGGGAGGGGGTGAGGTGTGTGGAGTGTGTGTGTACGAGGGGAGGGGTGAGGTGTATGGAGTGAGTGTGTACGAGGGAAGGGGGTTAGGTGTGTGGAGTGAGTGTGTACGAGGGGAGGGGGTGAGGTGTGTGGAGTGAGTGAGTGTGTACGAGGGGAGGTGGTGAGGTGTATGGAGTGAGTGTGTACGAGGGGAGGGGGTGAGGTGTGTGGAGTGTGTGTGTACGAGGGGAGGGGGTGAGGTGTGTGGAGTGCATGAGTGTGTACGAGGGAAGGGGGTTAGGTGTGTGGACTGAGTGTGTAAGAGTGGAGGGGTGAGGTGTATGGAGTGAGTGCATGTGTAAGAGGGGAGGGGGTGAGGTATATGGAGTGAGTAAATGTGTACTAGGGGAGGGGTGAAGTGTGTGGAGTGAGTGAGTGTGTACGAGGGAACGGGGTTAAGTGTGTGGACTGAGTGTGTATGAGGGGAGGAGTGAGGTGTATGGAGTAAGTGAGTGTGTAGGAGGGGAGGGTGTGAGGTGTATGGAGTGAGTGTGTACGAGGGGAGGGGGTGAGGTGTGTGGAGTCATTGTGTACGAGTGGAGGGAGTGAGGTGTATGGAGTGAGTGAGTGTGTAGGAAGGGAGGGTGTGAGGTGTATTGGGTGTGTGTGTACGAGGGGAGGGGGTGAAGTATATGGAGTTAGTGAGTGTGTATGAGTGGAGGGGGTGAGGTGTATGGAGTGTGTGTGTACAAGGGGAGGTGGTGAGGTGTGTCGAGTGAGTGTGTGTGTACGAGGGGAGTGGGTGAGGTGTATAGAGTGAATGTGTATGGGGGGTTGAGGTGTATGGAGTGAGTGTGTATGGGGGTTTGAGGTGTATGGAGTGAGTGTGTATGAGGGGAGGGGGTGAGGTGTATGGAGTGAGTGTGTACGGGGGAGGGGGTGAGGTGTAAGGAGTGAGTGTATACGAGGGGAGGGGGTGAGGTGTGTGGACTGAGGGTGTACGAGGGGAAAGGTGAGGTGTGTGGAGTGAGTGTGTGTATGAGGGGAGGGGGTTAAGTGTGTGGAGTGAGTGTGTACGAGGGGTGGGGGTGAGGCATATGGGGTGAGTGTGTATGAGGGGAGGGGTTGAGGTGTATGGAGTGAGTGAGTGTGTGTACGAGGGGAGGTGGTGAGGTGTATGGAGTGAGTGTGTACGAGGGGAGGGGGTGAGGTGTGTGGAGTGAGCGTGTATGAGGGGATAGGTGAGGTGTGTGGAGTGAGTGTGTACGAGGGGAGGGGGTTAAGTGTGTGGAGTGAGTGTGTACGAGGGGAGGGGGTGAGGTGTGTGGAGTGAGCGTGTATGAGAGGAAGGGGTGAGGCGTATGGAGTGAGTGTGTATGAGGGGAGGGGTTGAGGTGTATGGAGAGAGTGTGTAGGAGAGGAGGGGTGATGTGTATGGAGTGAGTGAGTGTGTACGAGGGAAGGGGGTGAGGTGTGTGGAGTGTGTGTGTACGAGGGGAGGGGGTGAGGTGTATGGAGTGAGTGGGTGTGTACGAGGGGAGCGGGAGAGGTGTGTGGAGTGAGTGTGTATGAGGGGAGGGGGTGAGGTGTGTGGAGTGAGTGTGTATGAGGGGATGGGTGAGGTGTGTGGAGTGAGTGAGTGTGTACGAGGGGAGGGGGTTAAGTGTGTGGAGTGAGTGTGTACGAGAGGAAGGGGTGAGGCGTTTGGAGTGAGTGTGTATGAGGGGAGTGGTTGAGGTGTATGGAGAGAGTGTGTAGGAGGGGAGGGGTTGATGTGTATGGAGTGAGTGAGTGTGCGCGAGGGGAGGTGGTCAGGTGTATGGAGTGAGTGAGTGTGTACGAGGGGAGGGGATGAGGTGTATGGAGTGAGTGTGTACGAGGGGAGGGGGTTAAGTGTGTGGACTGAGTGTGTAGGAGGGGAGGTGGTGAGGTGTATGGAGTGAGTGAGTGTCTACGAGGGGAGGGGTGAGGTGTATGGAGTGAGTGAATGTGTAAGAAGGGAGGGGTGAGGTGTATGGAGTGAGTGTGTAGGTGGGGAGGGGCTGTGGTGTCTGGAGTAAATGAGTGTGTACGAGGGGAGGGGGTGAGGTGTGTGGAGTGAGTTTGTAGGAGGGGAGGGGTGAGGTGTTTGGAGTGAGTGAGTGTGTACGAGGGGTGGGTGTGAAGTGTATGAAGAGAGTAAGTGTGTACGAGGGGAGGGGGTTAGGTGTATGGAGTGAGTGAGTATCTACCTGGGAAGGGGATGAGGTGTGTGGCGTGAGTGTGTACGAGGGGAGTTGGTGAGGTGTGTGGAGTGAGTGAGTGTGTACAAGGGGAGGGGGTGAGGTGTGTGGAGTGAGTGTGTACGAAGGGAGGGGATGAGGTATATGGAGTGAGTGTGTGTACGAGGGGAGGGGGTGTGGTGTATGGAGTGAGTGTGTATGAGGGGAGGGGTGAGGTGTATGGAGTGAGTGAATGTGTACGAGGGGAGGGGGTGTGGTGTATGGAGTGAGTGTGTATGAGGGGAGGGGTGAGGTGTATGGAGTGAGTGAATGTGTACGAGGGGAGGGGGTGTGGTGTATGGAGTGAGTGTGTATGAGGGGAGGGGTGAGGTGTATGGAGTGAGTGAATGTGTACGAGGGGAGGGGGTGTGGTGTATGGAGTGAGTGTGTATGAGGGGAGGGGTGAGGTGTATGGAGTGAGTGAATGTGTACGAGGGGAGGGGGTGTGGTGTATGGAGTGAGTGTGTATGAGGGGAGGGGTGAGGTGTATGGAGTGAGTGAATGTGTACGAGGGGAGGGGGTGAGGTGTATGGAGTTGGTGAGTGTGTACGAGGGGAGGGGGTGAGGTTATGGAGTGAGTGTGTACGAGGGGAGGGGGTGAGGTGTATGGAGTGGGTGAGTGTGTACGAGGGGAGGGGGTGAGGTGTATGGAGTGGGTGAGTGTGTACAAGGGGAGGGGGTGAGGTGTGCCCAATGAGTGTTGTGTTCCGTAACAGTTAGAGAGGGCAGTGATGGCGAATGTGAGATGGCGGAAGGGTGATGGTGGCACCCACCCATGCTGTGAGTGGAATGCCAGCATCCTCCTTCCTGCAATGCTCTGCCCTTCGGTTTACCCATAACTGACCTGGGTTCAGACTGGCTGGCTCTGGGGCATGGCCTCATGTGCCAGTATCCACCACCCTTGTGCCAGCAACTCCGAATCGTCAATGCTCAGCACCAACCTCCTTCTCTGTACAATCTCATTGAATTTTCTGATCGGGCATTGCAGGCTCTGGGTAGTTTCTTGCCTGTGTCTGTAGTGGTATGCTGCGGGGATTTTAAATTTGTGCAGTGGCGAATGCCAGGGGGTCCCAGCAGTGACAGGCACCCCCCGTCTCATTCATAACTACTGAGCTGAAGACCGAACGCTGTGTGAGAAAAGTCATTCCGAACTGTGGTGCATTGATCTCGCTCGACAACACTGAGAACGGGAAAAATATCAACCTGAAGAGTGATAAGGAAGCAGAGAGAGAGAGAACAATAGAAAATGAGAGTCAGAGACAGAACAAGAGGAAGTAATTTGCTGGAGGCAGTTGGAATGTGATACAGATGGCACTAGCCCTTGGCAAAGTCATCCAGTATTCTCCTGTCAGTAGGCATTCGAGACATCCTGTACTCTGACTGTGTACAGAGTCTGGCACTGCTGTTGTCTACATGCCAATGTCATTCATCACCAGCCTCCCCTGTCCTGCAAAGGGATTTCACTTGCACACTGGCTTCCATGGTCATCAGCCACCTTCATCGATGTGACTGCTAGCCACCAACGGTCAAGAGGTTATTCATACATGTGCTCATCACAGTCAAATCCATTCAATCAGCACCTCACAGCCCAAGCTCAGTTTGATTGCAGAGTGATCAGAAGCAACGGTCTGACTTTGAGGCTTGCTAAACATCTGCACAAACCATATGGACTGCGAACAAACCCCTTTGACCTTCAAGGAGGTGACTGGTGGTGATCTCCAGCGGTATGCTCAGGAGTCTCACAGTTTCACGTCCTTCATAATGAATGGAGAAGTATATCTACGTTCCCTGACAGCAGTTAGATGGCTCAATGCAGCAGTGCAGCTGGTCACAGAATGTCACAAAGGGATTTCGTTGAGTTGGTAAAATTTTGACAAATTGAGTTCAACCTTGGGTCATCCATTTGGGATTTAGAGTAGACCCCAGTATTCTCAAAATGGTGAGAAGAGGAACTGTGGATGAGCAGAGAGATTCAGTGGCATAAGCACAGGAATCATTAAAAGGTAAGAAAAATAACTTAGAAGGCAAATGGAACACCAGTCCTTATCAAACGTTGAATGGAATACAAAGAGGTGGATGCTATGTTACAGCTGTATAGAGTTCGGGTTAACTCCATCTATTGTGTTTAGCTCTGAGCTGTACTTATGGGCATGTTCACTGAGCTGGGAAGTTGATTTGCAGATGTTTCTAGGTGACAACCTCAGTGTTTTGGAGCCTCCTGTGAGCGCTGCTGTACTGTGTCTTCTGGAATTTGTTTGGTCTTGTTCTGATCTCCGCACCTCAGTAAGTAGAGACAATTTTTTTAAAGAGACCAAAATGTTGCTAGGGCCAAGACATTTGGGAGGCCAGGTTAAATTGATTTATAATCCTTTAAATACACACTATCAGTGGGTGATCTCATTGAGGTGTTTAAAATAATTAAAGCTTTTGTCTTATTCATTGTTGGGAGATGGGTGTGGCTGGATGGGCCAACATTTATGGATCACCCTTAATGACCGTTGAACTGAATGGTTGCTGGGGTCACCTCAAATGGCAGTTAAGCGTCAACCACAATGCTGTGGGTCTGGATTCACATGTAGCCAGACCAGGTAAGATAGGGCAGTATTCAGTCCTTAATGGACATTAGTGAATAAAATGAGGTTTTAAGGCAATTGACAATGGTTACAATTAGACTGGCTTTTAATTCCAGATTTTTAATTGGATTTGACCATGTGTTATGGTGGAATTCAAATCCAGACCCTCAGAATATCAGACTGAAGGGCTTATGCCCGAAACGTCGATTCTCCTGTTCCTTGGATGCTGCCTGACCTGCTGCGCTTTTCCAGCAACACATTTTCAGCTCTGGATTATCAGTCCATTGACAAGGGGTGTCAATTTAAGACTGAGATGAGGGGGAATTTCTGCTCTCAGAGGGCTGACAGTCATAAAGTCATACAGTCATAGTGATGTACAGCAGGGAAACAGACCCTACGATCCAACTCGTCCATGTCATCCAGATATCCCAACCCAAAGTAGTCCCATTTGCCAGCACTTGGCCAATATCCCTCTAAATCATTCCTATTCATATACCCATCTAGATATCTTTTACTTTGGAATTCCATACCGCAGAGAGCTGTTGGGGCAGACTTCATGTCTATATTTAAGGCTGCCCTCTCTAACTGTTACTGAACACAACACTCACTGGGCACACCTCACCCCCTCCCCTTGTACACACTCACCCACTCCATACACCGCACCCCCTCCCCTCGTACACACTCACCCACTCCATACACCTCAACCCCTCCCCTCGTACACACTCACTCCATAACCTCACCCCCTCCCCTCATACAAAATCACTCACTCCATACACCGCACCCCCTCCCCTCGTACACACTCACTCCACACACCACACCCCCTCCCCTCATACAAACTCACTCCACACACCTCACCACCTCCCCTCGTACACACTCACTCACTCCACACACCGCACCCCCTCCCC
The DNA here is from genome assembly GCF_037043375.1 of Chiloscyllium plagiosum. NCBI lineage: Eukaryota > Metazoa > Chordata > Chondrichthyes > Orectolobiformes > Hemiscylliidae > Chiloscyllium > Chiloscyllium plagiosum. Next base: position 69,810,003 of record NW_028270155.1, on the reverse strand, counting down.
TCATACAAACTCACTCCACACACCTCACCACCTCCCCTCGTACACACTCACTCACTCCAGAGATCCCCAAACTGAATTGTTCCATCTTCTAAACTGTCCATTCAATTCCAAGTTATATTCTTCAATGGAATAACTATCTGTTTTTCCCAACTATTTAAAGCTTGACCATGCTCCATAGGCATCTAATAATGAGGAATTAAGTTGATCATTGTTCTTGTACATTTTATACAGGACTTCTAACAGAAACGTTGATCATCACTGTCCAACTGATGAGTATCCAGCTCACCAAACACATTATGACTGACTTTAATTCTGATAGGAAGTAATAATGCCAAGGCTAGACCCTGTTGGCTCTTTGCAAAGGGACAAGTGTCCCATGTGTACACTTCATTGTGAGAACACTGGTGGGCAATCATGTGCCAACAGTTTACACTTGCTTTATGTCATTTTTCAAAATGGCTACTAGGATTGTGACTTTCTGTCTGAACATTTTTTTCATCTCTGTTTCAAAACTGTACTATTAGGCAACCATTCTTGCTAATGCATGCTGTTCCATATATCACATATTTTATATACATGTGAGCATCATAGGCTCAAATACTCTATAGAAAGGACTGCACCTTCAGATATTCCATCAAAATCTCCATCAATGAACACTATAGGCTCAAATACTCCATCAGTGAGCAATGTCGGTTCGGACACTCCATCAGTAAGCACTATAGGTTTATAAATCTGGAGATAGTGAGGACTGCAAATGCTGGAAAGTCAGAGTCAATAAAATGTAGAGCTGCGAAAAGCACTGAAGAAGGGCTTATGCCCGAAACGTCGATTCTCCTTCTCCTTTGATGCTGCCTGACCTGCTGCGCTTTTCCAGTAACACATTTTTAAGCTCTGATCCCCAGCATCTGCAGTCCTGACTTTCTCCTGGGAAAAGCACAGCAAGTCAAGCAGCATCAGAGGAGCGGGAGAGTTGATGTTTCGGGGAGGACCCTTCATCAGGACAAGAGGTTCATAAGACCATAAGACATAGGAGCAGGAGTCAGCCACTTAGCCCAGTGATTTTGCTCTGCCATTCAATGAGGTCATGCAAAAGATCTGGTAATCCTAAACTCCACATTGCCTTTTCCCTATAGCCCTCAATTCCTGTACTGATTAAAAATTTGTACAAGTCAACCTTGAATATATTTAACAACTCAAACCCCACAACCCCTCCATGGGAAAGAATTCCATCGATTCTAAAACCCTCTGAGAGAAGAAATGCCTCTTCATCTCTTTTTAAAATGGCTGAGCCCTTATCCTGAGACTGTACCCTCTGGTCCTAGACTCTCCCCAAGGGGAAACAACCTTTCGACATCTACTCTGTCAGGTCCCCTAAGAATCTTGTATCTTCCAATGTCACCTCTTATTCTTCGAAATTAAAATGAGTACAGGCCCAGCCTATTCAACCTCTCCTCATAAGAAAATCCCTCTATATCCAGAATCAACTTAGTGAACCTTCTGTGGACTGTTTCTAAAGCCAGTTCCCAGTATTCTAATTGTGGTCTGACGAGTGCCTTGCATTCTTTTAGCGAGATCTCCTTACTTAATACACCTTTGCCTTTGAAATGAAGGCTGGTATTCCATTTGCCTTCCCTCTAACCTGCTGAACTTGAATGCGAGCTTTTTGTGATTTGTACAGGAGGACTCCCAAATCCCTCTGTGCTGTAGCTCTCTACCATGTCTCTCCATTTTAAATAATAGCCAAATAATAATATAATCTATATTTAAATAAGAATACTCTTGCTGCCAAAGTGCATAACCTCACATTTTCCCACATTGTATTCCATCTGCCAACCTTTTGTCCACTCACTGAACCTTGTCTATATCCTGCTGCAGACTCTCTGTGTCATCCTCACCACCTGCCTTCCTGGCTATTTTTGGGTGACTTGCAAACTTGGCTTTATTTTCCTTCGCTTTTCTCGGATGGCATTGATTCAGAAACCGCATTAGGAATGGCTCTCTATAATGCTTGACTTGCTTCTCCAGTTGTCAGTTCCAAGAATTGGGCATTGCTTAAATATTAGCATATCAACAAGGACTAAAATCTTGGTTCCTCTAACAACAAGGAATGCACAATAAAGCAAGACATTAACAGACAGAGTCATAGAATCACACAGCATGTAAACAGAGCCCTTCAGTCCAATGAGTCCATACTGACCATAACCCTAAACGAACTAGCCCCACCTCCCAGCTCCATTGGCTATGCTAAATTGCCCGTGGTGTTCAGGGATGCATAGATTAGGTGCATTAGTCAGGGGTAAATGTAGAATAACAGGGTAGGGCAATGGGTCTGGATGGGTTACTCTTCTGAGGGTGAGTGTGGACTTGTTAGGCCAAATGGCCTGTTTCCACACTGTAGGGTTTCTATGATTCTATTTGTGTACTTATCCAAATGTCTTTTAAATGTGCCCTCATCCACCACTTCCTCAGGAAGCTCAATCCATATGTGAACCTGTGTAAAACATTTGCTCCTCATGTCTTTTTTAAAATCTCTCTCCTCTCACCTTAAAGATATGGGCGGCACGGTGGCACAGTGGTTAGCACTGCTGCCTCACAGCGCCTGAGACCCGGGTTCAATTCCCGCCTCAGGCGACTGACTGTGTGGAGTTTGCACGTTCTCCCCGTGTCTGCGTGGGTTTCCTCCGGGTGCTCCGGTTTCCTCCCACAGTCCAAAAGATGTGCAGGGTCAGGTGAATTGGCCATGCTAAATTGCCCGTAGTGTTAGGTAAGGGGTAAATGTAGGGGTATGGGGTGGGTTTCGCTTCGGCGGGTCGGTGTGGACTTGTTGGGCCGAAGGGCCTGTTTCCACACTGTAATGTAATCTAATATTCGCCCTGGTCTTGAAATCCCCTTCCTAGGGAAAAGACATTTATTGAAATCCCACCAGATTTTATAAACCTCTATCAGGTCACCTCTTATCCTCCTACACTCCAGTGAAAAGAGTCTCAGCCTATCCAGCCTTTCTTTATAACTCAAACCTTCCGTACAGGGCAGCATCCTGGTAAATCTCTTATGAACCCTTTCCAGCTTAACGATATCCTTTCTGTAATTGGGCAACCGGTTGAGTCTGCTGACTGTGTGCACTGTTGGCTGGGAAACTTCTCTAGCAAAGTGCTGAGTGTGTTTAAATACTCATTGAGTACAAACAATGGATTTGGATTCTCCATAGAAGAATATTGTTGTGCTTTATAAAGGTTACAACAGGTTCGATCCTGTGACAAGGGATACCATAAATTCTGCACTTTTATCTTGAAATGTTCCATCAATAGATTGGAGTTTTCAGTCAGTAAGTATCATTCATCTGGCTGCTCATTTGAGGTTCTGTTTTCGAATGAGAGGGAAAATATAAGTGCATATTTCTGCCTTCTGGGGCTTTTTCATGCTTTTTTGGTTGTAAAATGCTTAGGTTTTACATTTCATTTAACAATGAGTTTGCAATCTGGTATGAACTAATGGTTCATTATGACATTCCTTGAGAAGTACTGAAACAAACCCTAAAGGGAATGAGTCTAATTCCGACCACTTGATATTTCAGGGAAGCCTTCTCGTTGTTTGATACAATGCAGACATTTCTGATCAGATTCCTGCCTATCTTTAGTAAATAGCAGATACCTCATCGGTGTGGCTCATTCCCAGAACCATCCGCAAGGCCAGGGTGAACTGAGGGTGCGGGCACCAAGGTGCAAGTGTGATGCAGATCTTTGAGTGGGTGAGAGAATACGTGGAAATCATAGCAAAGTTAAATCTGCAGTCTCATAGCCCACCAGTCACAGAAAAGACAGGAGAAGCTGGGCAGCTGTAAGGGAGGGGGTGGGCGAAAGAGAAAGCTGCCCACTGAGATTTACCTTGCAGAGGGGTGGGCACTGAGAGATTTACCCTGGGGAGGGGTGGGCACTGAGAGAGTTACCCTGGGGAGGGATGGGTACTGTGAGATTTACCCTGGGGAGGGGTGAGTACTATGAGATTTACCCTGGGGAGTGGTGGGTACTGTGAGATTTACCCTGGGGAGTGGTGGGTACTGTGAGATTTACCCTGGGGAGTGGTGAACACTGTGAGATGTACCCTGGGGAGGGGTGAGTACTATGAGATTTAACCTGGGGAGTGGTGGGTACTGTGAGATTTACCCTGGGGAGGGGTGGGTACTGTGAGATTTACCCTGGGGAGTGGTGGACACTGTGAGATTTACCCTGGGAAGGGGTGAGTACTGTGAGATTTACCCTGGGGAGTGGTGGGTACTGTGAGATTTACCCTGAGGGGGGGCACTGTGAGATTTACCCTGGGAAGGGGTGAGTACTGTGAGATTTGCCCTGGGGAGTGGTGGGTACTGTGAGATTTACCCTGGGGGGGGCACTGTGAGATTTACCCTGGGGAGGGGTGAGTACTGTGAGATTTGCCCTGGGGAGTGGTGGGTACTGTGAGATTTACCCTGGGGGGGGGGGCACTGTGAGATTTACCCTGGGGAGGGGTGGGTACTGTGAGATTTACCCTGGGAAGGGGTGGCACTGTGAGATTTATCCTGGGTGGTGGTGGACACTGTGAGATTTACCCTGGGGAGGGGTTGTTACTGTGAGATTTACCCCGGGGAAGGATGACATTTCTGGGTAGACGCAGTGAGAATTACCTCGCTGCAGGGCGCCGGCAGGAATCTGAGCACATTCCCGGACAGAGTACCCCGAGCCCCGGGCATCGGCTGCAAAATGAAATCGATGCCCCTCGTCCGGAAGCTGCTACAAAATCTCAAGGCAACAAATTGAAAGCAACAGCGCTCCCTCCAAAATAACACAGCCTTCAGCTACCTCTAGTGTAAAAGAAAAAGATCGACATTGCCGAACAACTTGTGAAGGCTTTGGAAATCTTTCTGGATAACTGCACAACAGTGGGAGGCTGGGGAAATCAGAGAGAGAGAGAGAGAGAGAGAACATGCCCAGCAGCATCTCCCACTCTCCACCCAGCACTGCCGTCTATCCCAGTCAAACTAAACAGCAGACAGAAAGCAGGATACAACAGATGGAAAGGAAGGGGAGAGGGTACAAGTGAATAAAACACATAATCGGGAATTCCTCACTAAAAGACACAGTGCCCCACAACATTCCTCTGACAACAGGAGGTTACTCAAGAGGCGAGAGAGGTGACATGATAGAGACAAGGCTCAGTTGCATCCGTTAACATTCCGAGATTATCTCACTCTGCAGCTTTGAAAGATCCTTTAAACAGTCTCGGTGTGCACAGCACCAGATCCTGACTCTGCGGGGACTTCCTGGCTATCCCTGATCGCCCCACTGTGCGATCTGAGCTGTGGGGTGAACAGAATCGTGCCTGCAAGTGCAGTCTGATCTGCCTTACCTTGGCTCGTCAGAATATCATCCTCTGCAGACATCCCCCCCCGAGTCCAGCTGAGAAACAGCCCCTGGATGTTACTGTCTGGTCGGTGAAACGGGGCAGCTGTGCCGGTGGCTGGGAGTGAGAGCGATCCGGGAGGCGGCAGCTGTCAGTCCCGGAGTGGACATACTGACACACACACACACACACACACACACAGGGAGAGAGAGAGAGGCAGAGAGGTGAGTCAGCTCCAGGCCGCCAGGAAAGGCGCCCAGCCCTCACTCCGCACACAGCCACTGGCTGCAGATCCACAGCGAGCCCACTCCAGAACCCAGAGAGTGACTGCGGACAACTCCCAGACTCAGACCACAGCCTGACCACTCCCAGACCCTCCCTCAGACTCTCCACTCCCAGACCCTTCCCCGGACTGTCCACTCCCAGACCCTTCCCGGACTGTCCACTCCCAGACCCTCCCCCAGACTCTCCACTCCCAGACCCTTCCCCGGACTGTCCACTCCCAGACCCTCCCCCAGACTCTCCACTCCCAGACCCTCCCCCAGACTCTCCACTCCCAGACCCTCACTCCCAGACAGTCCACTCCCAGACCCAGACTGTCCACTCCCAGACCCTCACTCCCAGACTCTTCAATACAGACTCTCCCCCAGACTGTCCACTCCCAGACCCTCACTCTCAGACTGTCCACTCCCAGACCCTCACTCTCAGATTGTCCACTCCCAGACCCTCCCCCCAGACTGTCCACTCCCAGACCCTCCCTCAGATTGTCCACTCACAGACCCTCCCTCAGACTGTGCACTCCCAGACCCTCACTCCCAGACTGTCCACTCCCAGACCCTCACTCTCAGATTGTCCACTCCCAGACCCTCCCCCCAGACTGTCCACTCCCAGACCCTCACTCCCAGTGTCCACTCCCAGACACACCCTTAGACTGTCCACTCCCAGACCCTCCCTCAGACTGTCCACTCCCAGACCCTTCCCCAGTGTCCTCTCCCAGACACTCGGTCCCAGACTGACCACTCCCAGACCCTCACTCCCAGACTGTCCATTCCCAGACCCTTCCCCAGGCTGTCAACTCCCAGACCCACCCCTCAGACTGTCCACTCCCAGAACCTCACTCCCAGATTGTCCACTCCCAGACCCTCCCAAGACTGTCCAGTCCGAGGATCTCACTCCCAGACTGTCCACTCCCAGACCCTCACTCCCAGATTGTCCACTCCCAGACCCTCCCCAGACAGTCCACTCCCAGACCCTTCCCCCAAACTGTCCACTCCCAGACCCTTCCCCCAGACTGTCCACTCCCAGACCTTCCCCAGATTGTCCACTCCCAGATCCTCCCCCAGACTGTCCACTCCCAGACCCTCCCCAGACAGTCCACTCCCAGACCCTTCCCTCAGACTGTCCACTCCCAGACCCTCCCCAGACAGTCCACTCCCAGACCCTTCCCTCAGACTGTCCACTCCCAGATCCTCCCCCAGAATGTCCACTCCCAGACCCTCACTCCCAGACTGTCCACTCCCAGACAGTCCACTCCCAGACCCTCCCCAGACTGTCAACTCCCAGACCCTTCCACAGACTGTCCACTCCCAGACCCTCACTCCCAGACTGTCCACTCCCAGACTGTCCACTCCCAGACCCTCCCCCAGACTGTCCACTCCAGACCCACTCCCAGACTGTCCTCTCCCAAGCTTCCCCCAGACTGTCTACTCTCAGCCTCACCCCCCAGACTGTCCACTCCCAGACCCACTCCCAGACCCTCCCTCAGAATGTCCACTCCCAGACCCTTCCACAGACTGTCCATTCCCAGACACTCACTCCCAGACTGTCCACTCCCAGACTGTCCACTCCCAGACTGTCAACTCCCAGACTCTCACTGCCAGACTGTCCACTCCCAGACCCTCCCCCAGACTGTCCACTCCAGACCCACTCCCAGACTGTCCACTCCCAACCCTCCCCCAGACTGTCCACTCAGACTCACCCCCCAGACTGTCCACTCCCAGACCCTTACTCCCATACTGTCCACTCCCAGACCATCCCCCAGACTGTCCACTCCCAGATCCTCACTCCCAGACTGTCCACTCCCAGACCCTCACTCCCAGACTGTCCACTACCAGACCCACCCTCAGACTGTCCACTCCCAGACCCTCACTCCCAGACTGTCCACTCCCAGACCCTCCCCCAGACTGTCCACTCCCAGACCCTCCCTCAGATTGTCCACTCACAGACCCTCCCTCAGACTGTGCACTCTCAGACCCTCACTCCCAGTCTGTCCACTCCCAGACTGTCCACTCCCAGACCCTCCCTCAGATTATCCACTCACAGACCCTCCCTCAGTCTGTCCACTCCCAGACCCTCATTCCAGACTGTCCACTCCCAGACTCTCGCTCCCATACTGTCCACTCCCAAACACACCCTTAGACTGTCCACTCCCAGTCCCTTCCCCAGACTGTCCTCTCCCAGACACTCGGTCCCAGACTGACTACTCCCAGACCCTCACCCAGACTGTCCACTCCCAGACCCTTCCCCAGGCTGTCAACTCCCAGACCCACCCCTCAGACTGTCCACTCCAAGACCCTCCCCCAGACTGTCCACTCCCAGACCCTCACTCCCAGACTGTCGCCTCCCAGACCCTCCCCCAGACTGTCCACTCCCAGACCCTCCCCCAGACTGTCCACTCCCAGACCCTTCCACAGACTGTCCACTCCCAGACTCTCACTCCCAGACTGTCCACTCCCAGACACTCCCCCAGACTGTCCACTCCCAGACCCACTCCCAGACTGTCAACTCCCAGACCCTCCCCCAGACTGTCCACTTCCAGACCCACTCCCAGACTGTCCACTCCCAGACCCTTCCACAGACTGTCCACTCCAGACCCACTCCCAGACTGTCCACTCCCAACCCTCCCCCGGACTATCCACTCTCAGCCTCACCCCCCAGACTGTCCACTCCCACACCCTCACTCCCATACGGTCTACTTCCAGACCCTCCCCCAGACTGTCCACTCCCAGATCCTCACTCCCAGACTGTCCACTCCCAGACTGTCCACTCCCAGACTGTCCACTCCCAGACTGTCCACTACCAGACCCACCCTCAGACTGTCCACTCCCAGACCCTCCCCCAGACTGTCCACTCCCAGACCCTCACTCCCGGACTGTCCACTCCCAGACTGTCCACTCCCAAACCCTCCCCAGACTGTCCAGTCCGAGAATCTCACTCCCAGACTATCCACTCCCAGACCCTCACTCCCAGACTGTCCATTCCCAGACCCTCCCCAGACAGTCCACTCCCAGACCCTCCCCCAGACTGTCCACTCCCAGACCCTCACACCCAGACTGTCCACTCCCAGACAGTCTACTTCCAGACCCTCCCCAGACTGTCCAGTCCGAGAATCGCACTCCCAGACTGTCCACTCCCAGACCCACCCCAGACAGTCCATTCCCAGACCCTTCCCCCAGACTGTCCACTCCCAGATCCTCCCCCAGACAGTCCACTCCCAGACCCTCCCCCAGATTGTCCACTCCCAGACCCTTCCACAGACTGTCCACTCCCAGACACTCACACCCAGACTGTCCACTCCCAGACTGTCCACTCCCAGACTGTCCACTCCCAAACCTCCCCCAGACTGTCCAGTCTCAGCCTCACCCCCCAGACTGTCCACTCCCACACCCTCACTCCCATACGGTCCACTCCCAGACCCTCCCCCAGACTGTCCACTCCCAGATCCTCACTCCCAGACTGTCCACTCCCAGACTGTCCACTCCCAGACTCTCACTCCCAGACTGTCCACTACCAGACCCACCCTCAGACTGTCCACTCCCAGATCCTCACTCCCAGACTGTCCACTCCCAGACCCTCACTCCCAGACTGTCCACTACCAGACCCACCCTCAGACTGTCCACTCCCAGATCCTCACTCCCAGACTGTCCACTCCCAGACTGTCCACTCCCAGACTGTCAACTCCCAGACTCTCACTGCCAGACTGTCCACTCCCAGACCCTCCCCCAGACTGTCCACTCCAGACCCACTCCCAGACTGTCCACTCCCAACCCTCCCCCAGACTGTCCACTCAGACTCACCCCCCAGACTGTCCACTCCCAGACCCTTACTCCCATACTGTCCACTCCAAGACCCTCCCCCAGACTGTCCACTCCCAGATCCTCACTCCCAGACTGTCCACTCCCAGACCCTCACTCCCAGACTGTCCACTACCAGACCCACCCTCAGACTGTCCACTCCCAGACCCTCATTCCCAGACTGTCCACTCCCAGACCCTCCCCCAGACTGTCCACTCCCAGACCCTCCCTCAGATTGTCCACTCACAGACCCTCCCTCAGACTGTGCACTCTCAGACCCTCACTCCCAGTCTGTCCACTCCCAGACTGTCCACTCCCAGACCCTCCCTCAGATTATCCACTCACAGACCCTCCCTCAGTCTGTCCACTCCCAGACCCTCATTCCAGACTGTCCACTCCCAGACTCTCGCTCCCATACTGTCCACTCCCAAACACACCCTTAGACTGTCCACTCCCAGTCCCTTCCCCAGACTGTCCTCTCCCAGACACTCGGTCCCAGACTGACTACTCCCAGACCCTCACTCCCAGACTGTCCACTCCCAGACCCTTCCCCAGGCTGTCAACTCCCAGACCCACCCCTCAGACTGTCCACTCCCAGACCCTCCCCCAGACTGTCCACTCCCAGACCCTCACTCCCAGACTGTCGCCTCCCAGACCCTCCCCCAGACTGTCCACTCCCAGACCCTCCCCCAGACTGTCCACTCCCAGACCCTTCCACAGACTGTCCACTCCCAGACTCTCACTCCCAGACTGTCCACTCCCAGACACTCCCCCAGACTGTCCACTCCCAGACCCACTCCCAGACTGTCAACTCCCAGACCCTCCCCCAGACTGTCCACTTCCAGACCCTTCCACAGACTGTCCACTCCAGACCCACTCCCAGACTGTCCACTCCCAACCCTCCCCCGGACTATTCACTCTCAGCCTCACCCCCCAGACTGTCCACTCCCACACCCTCACTCCCATACGGTCTACTTCCAGACCCTCCCCCAGACTGTCCACTCCCAGATCCTCACTCCCAGACTGTCCACTCCCAGACTGTCCACTCCCAGACTGTCCACTCCCAGACTGTCCACTACCAGACCCACCCTCAGACTGTCCACTCCCAGACCCTCCCCCAGACTGTCCACTCCCAGACCCTCACTCCCGGACTGTCCACTCCCAGACTGTCCACTCTCAAACCCTCCCCAGACTGTCCAGTCCGAGAATCTCACTCCCAGACTATCCACTCCCAGACCCTCACTCCCAGACTGTCCATTCCCAGACCCTCCCCAGACAGTCCACTCCCAGACCCTCCCCCAGACTGTCCACTCCCAGACCCTCACACCCAGACTGTCCACTCCCAGACAGTCTACTTCCAGACCCTCCCCAGACTGTCCAGTCCGAGAATCGCACTCCCAGACTGTCCACTCCCAGACCCACCCCAGACAGTCCATTCCCAGACCCTTCCCCCAGACTGTCCACTCCCAGATCCTCCCCCAGACAGTCCACTCCCAGACCCTCCCCCAGATTGTCCACTCCCAGACCCTTCCACAGACTATCCACTCCCAGACCCTCCCACAGACTGTCCATTCCAGACCCACTCCCAGACTGTCCACTCCCAAACCTCCCCCAGACTGTCCACTCTCAGCCTCACCCCCCAGACTGTCCACTCCCACACCCTCACTCCCATACGGTCCACTCCCAGACCCTCCCCCAGACTGTCCACTCCCAGATCCTCACTCTCAGACTGTCCACTCCCAGACTGTCCACTCCCAGACTCTCACTCCCAGACTGTCCACTACCAGACCCACCCTCAGACTGTCCACTCCCAGTGCCTCCCCCAGACTGTCCACTCCCAGACCCTCACTCCCAGACTGTCCACTCCCAGACCCTCCCCAGACTGTCCAGTCCGAGAATCTCACTCCCAGACTGTCCACTCCCAGACCCGCACTCCCAGACAGTCCACTCCCAGACCCTCCCTAGACGGTCCACTCCCAGACCCTTCCCCCAGACTGTCCACTCCCAGACGCTCCCCCAGACTGTCCACTCCCAGACAGTCTACTCCCAGACCCTCCACAGACTGTCCAGTCCGAGAATCGCACTCCCAGACTGTCCACTCCCAGACCCTCACTCCCAGACTGTCCACTCCCAGACCCTCACTCCCAGACTGTCCACTCCCAGACCCTCCCCAGACAGTCCACTCCCAGACCCTTCCCCCAGACTGTCAACTCCAAGTCCCTCCTCCAGGCTGTCCACTCCCAGACCCTCCCCCAGACTGTCCACTCCCAGACCCTTCCACAGACTGTCGACTCCCAGACACTCACTCCCAGACTGTCCACTCCCAGACTGTCAACTCCCAGACCCTCATTGCCAGACTGTCCACTCCCAGACCCTCCCCCAGACTGTCCACTCCAGACTCACTCCCAGACTGTCCACTCCCAGACCCTCACTCCCATACTGTCCACTCCCAGACCCTCCCCCCAGACTCTCCAATACAGACCCTCCCCCAGACTGTCCACTCCCAGACACTGACTCCCAGACTGTCCACTCACAGACCCTCCCCCAGACTGACCACTCCCAGACCCTCACTCCCAGACTGTCCACTCCCAGACCCTCGCCCCAGACTCTCCAATACAGACCCTCCCCCAGACTGTCCACTCCCAGACCCTCACTCCCAGACTGTCCACTCACAGACCCAGACTGTCCACTCCCAGACCCTCACTCCCAGACTGTCCACTCCCAGACCCTCCACAGACTGTCCACTCCCAGACCCTCCCCAGACTGTCCACTCCCAGACCCTCACTCCCAGACTGTCCAATCCTAGACTCTCCCCCCAGACTGTCCATTCCCAGACCCTCCACCAGAGTATCCACTCCCAGACCTCCCCCAGGCTGTCAACTCCCAGACCCACCCCCCAGACTGTCCACTTCCAGACCCTCCCTCAGACTGTCCACTCTCAGACCTTCCCCCAAACTGTGCACTCACAGACCCTCCCTCAGACTGTGCACTCCCAGACCCTCACTCCCAGACTGTCCACTCCCAGACCCACACTCAGACTGTCCACTCCCAGACCCTCCCTCAGATTTCCACTCCCCGACCCTCACTCCCAGACTGTCCACTCACAGACACACCCTCAGACTGTCCACTCCCAGACCCCCCCCCCCGAGACTGTCCACTGCCAGATCCTCCCTCAGACTGTCCACTCCCAGACCCTTCCCCAGACTGTCCACTCCCAGACTCTCCCTCCCAGACTGACCACTCCCAGACCCTCACTCCCAGGCTGTCCACTTCCAGACACTCACTCAGACTGTCCAATCCCAGACCCTCCCCAGACTGGCCAATCCCAGACCCTCCCCCAGACTATCCACTCCCAGACCTTTCCCTAGGCTGTCAACTCCCAGACCCACACCCCAGACTATCCACTCCCAGACCCTCCCCAGATTGTCCACTCCCAGACCCTTCCCTAGGCTGTCAACTCCCAGACCCACACCCCAGACTGTCCACTCTCAGACCCTTCCCTCAGAACGTCCACTCCCAGACCCTCACTCCCAGACTGTCCACTCCCAGACTGTACACTCCCAGACCCTACCCCCAAAGTGACCACTCCCAGACCCTCACTCCCAGACTGTCCACTCCCAGACTGTACACTCCCAGACCCTACCCCCAAAGTGACCACTCCCAGATCCTCCCTTAGACTGTCCACTCCCAGACACTGACCCCAGACTATCCACTCCGAGACCCTCACTCCCAGACTGTCCACTCCCAGACCTTCCCCTCAGACTGTCCACTCCCAGACCCTCACTCCCAGACTGTCCACTCCCAGACTGTACACTCCCAGACCCTACCCCCAAAGTGACCACTCCCAGATCCTCCCTCAGACTGTCCACTCCCAGACACTGACCCCAGACTGTCCACTCCCAGACCCTCAGTCCCAGACCCTCCTGCAGACTGTCCACTCCCAGACCATCCCCCAGACTGTCCACTCCCAGAACATCCCCACACACTGTCCACTCCCAATCCCTCCCCCCAGACTGACCACTCCCAGACCTTTACTCCCAGACTGTCCACTCCCAGACCCTCCCCACCAGACTGTCCACTCCTACACCCTCCTCCCAGATTGTCCACTCCCAGACCCTCCCTCAGACTGTCCACTCCCAGACCCTTCCCCAGACTGTCCACTCCCAGACCCTCCCTCAGACTGTCCACTCATAGACTATCCACTCCCAGACCCTCACTCCCAGACTGTCCACTCCCAGACCCTCCCCCCAGACAGTCCACTCCCAGACACTGACTCCCAGACTGTCCACTCCCAGACTGTCCACTCTCAGACCGTACCCCCAAACTGACCACTCCCAGATCCTCCCTCAGACTGTCCACTCCCAGACACTGACTCCAGACTGTCCACTCCCAGACCCTCCCTCAGACTGACCACTCCCAGACCCTCATTCCCAGACTGTCCACTCCCAGACAGTCGACTCCCAGACCCTCCCCAGACTGTCCCGTCTGAGAATCGCACTCTCAGACTGTCCACTCCCAGACCCTCACACCCAGACTGTCCACTCCCAGACCCTCCCCCAGACTGTCCACTCCCAGACCCTTCCACAGACTGTCCACTCCCAGACCCTCACTCCCAGACTGTCCACTACCAGATGCTCCCCCAGACTGTCAACTCCAAGTCCCTCCTCCAGACTGTCCACTCCCAGAACCTCCCCCAGACTGTCCACTCCCAGACCCTTCCACAGATTGTCCACTCCCAGACACTCACTCCCAGACTGTCCACTCCCAGACTGTCCACTCCCAGACCCTCCCCCAGACTGTCCAGTCCAGAAGCACTCCCAGACTGTCCACTCCCAACCCTCCCCCAGACTGTCCACTCTCAGCCTCACCCACCAGACTGTCCACTCCCAGACCCACTCCCAGACTGTCCACGCCCAGACCCTTCCACAGACTGTCCACTCCCAGACACCCATACTGACCACTCCCAGACTGTCAAATCCCAGACCCTTCCACAGACTGTCCACTCCCAGACACTCACACCCAGACTGTCCACTCCCAGACTGTCCACTCCCAGACTCTTCCACAGACTGTCAACTCCCAGACTCTCACTGCCAGACTGTCCACTCCCAGACCCTCCCCCAGATTGTCCACTCCAGACCCACTCCCAGACTGTCCACTCCCAACCCTCCCCCGGACTATCCACTCTCAGCCTCACCCCCCAGACTGTCCACTCCCACACCCTCACTCCCATACGGTGCACTCCCAGACCCTTCCCCAGACTGTCCACTCCCAGATCCTCACTCCCAGACTGTCCACTCCCAGACTGTCCACTCCCAGACCCTCACTCCCAGACTGTCCACTACCAGACCCACCCTCAGACTGTCCACTCCCAGACACTCACACCCAGACTGACCACTCCCAGACTGTCCACTCCCACACCCTCACTCACATACGGTCCACTCCCAGACCCTCCCCCAGACTGTCCACTCACAGATCCTCACTCCCAGACTGTCCACTCCCAGACCCTCACTCCCAGACTGTCCACTACCAGACCCACCCTCAGACTGTCCACTCCCAGACACTCACACGCAGACTGACCACTCCCAGACTGTCCACTCCCAGACCTTCACTCCCAGACTGTCCACTCCCAGACAGTCCACTCCCAGATTCTCACTCCCAGACAGTCCACTCCCAGACTATCCACTCCCAGACCCTTCCACAGACTGTCAACTCCAAGTCCCTCCTCCAGACTGTCCACTCCCAGACCCTCACTCCCAGACTGTCCACTCCCAGACTGTCCACTCCCAGACCCTCCCCAGACTGTCCAGTCCGAGAATCTCACTCCCAGACTATCCACTCCCAGACCCACTCCCAGACTGTCCACTCCCAGACAGTCCACTCCCAGACCCCCCAGACTGTCCACTCCCAGACCCTCCCCCAGACTGTCCACTCCCAGACCCTCCCCAGACTGTCCAGTCCGAGAATCGCGCTCCCGGACTGTCCACTCCCAGACCCTCACACCCATACTGTCCACTCCCAGACCCTTCCCCCAGACTGTCCACTCCCAGACCCTCACTCCCAGACTGTCCACTCCCAGATCCTCCCCCAGACTGTCAACTCCAAGTCCCTCCTCCAGACTGTCCACTCCCAGACCCTCCCCCAGACTGTCCACTCCCAGACCCTTCCACAGACTGTCGACTCCCAGACACTCACTCCCAGACTGTCCACTCCCAGACTGTCAACTCCCAGACCCTCACTGCCAGACTGTCCACTCCCAGACCCTCCCCCAGACTGTCCACTCTCAGCCTCACACCCCAGACTGTCCACTCCCAGACCCTCACTCCCATACTGTCCACTCCCAGACCCTCCCCCCAGACTCTCCAATTCAGACCATCCCCCAGACTGTCCACTCCCAGACACTGACTCCTAGACTGTCCACTCACAGACCCTCCCCCAGACTGACCACTCTCAGACCCTCACTCCCAGACTGTCCACTCCCAGACCCTCCCCCCAGACTCTCCAATACAGACCCTCCATCAGACTGTCCACTCCCAGACCCTCACTCCCAGACTGTCCACTCACAGACCCAGACTGTCCACTCCCAGACTCTCACTCCCAGACTGTCCACTCCCAGACCCTCCACAGACTGTCCACTCCCAGACCCCCCCAGACTGTCCACTCCCAGACCCTCACTCCAAGACTGTCCAATCCTAGACTCTCCCCCCAGACTGTCCACTCCCAGACCCTCCACCAGACTATCCACTCCCAGACCCTTCACAGGCTGTCAACTCCCAGACCCACCCCCCAGACTGTCCACTACCAGACCCTCCCTCAGACTGTCCACTCTCAGACCTTCCCCCAAACTGTCCACTCACAGACCCTCCCTCAGACTGTGCACTCCCAGACCATCACTCCCAGACTGTCCACTCCCAGACCCACACTCAGACTGTCCACTCCCAGACCCTCCCTCAGATTATCCATTCCCAGACCCTCCCTCAGATTGTCCACTCCCAGACCCTCACTCCCAGAGTGTCCACTCCCAGACCCACACTCAGACTGTCCACTCCCAGACCCTCCCTCAGACTATCCACTCCCAGACCCTTCCCTAGACTATCCATTCTCAGAGCTGGAAATGTGTTGCTGGAAAAGCGCAGCAGGTCAGGCAGCATCCAGGGAACAGGAGAATCGACGTTTCGGGCATAAGCCCTTCACCCTCCCCCAGACTATCCACTCCCTGACCCTCCCCAGATTGTCCACTCCCAGACCCTTCCCTAGGCTGTCAACTCCCAGACCAACACCCCAGACTGTCAACTCTCAGACCCTTCCCTCAGAATGTCCACACATAGACTATCTACTCCGAGACCTTCACTCCCAGACTGTCTCCTCCCAGACCCTCCCCCCAGACTGTCCACTCCCAGATCCTCACTCCCAGACTGTCCACTCCCAGACTGTACACTCCCAGACCCTACCCCCAAAATGACCACTCCCAGATCCTCCCTTAGACTGTCCACTCCCAGACACTGACCCCAGACTGTCCACTCCCAGACCCTCACTCCCAGACCCTCCTGCAGACTGTCCACTCCCAGACCGTCCCCCAGACTGTCCACTCCCAGAACATCCCCGCACACTGTCCGCTCCCAATCCCTCCCCCCCAGACTGACCACTCCCAGACCCTTACTCCCAGACTGTCCACTCTCAGACCCTCCCCTCAGACTGTCCACTCCTACACCCTCCTCCCAGATTGTCCACTCCCAGACCCTCCCTCAGACTGTCCACTCCCAGACCTCCCTCAGACTGTCCACTCGTAGACTATCCACTCCCAGACCCTCACTCCCAGACTGTCCACTCTCAGACCCTGCCCCCAGACTGTCCACTCCCAGACACTCACTCCCAGACTGTCCACTCCCAGACTGTCCACTCCCAGACCATACCCCCAAACTGACCACTCCCAGATCCTCCCTCAGACTGTCCACTCCCAGACACTGACCCCAGACTGTCCACCCCAGACCCTCACTCCCAGACCCTCCCTCAGTGTCCACTCCCAGACCGTCCCCCAGACTTTCCACTCCCAGAACATCCCCGTACACTGTCCACTCCCAATCCCTCCCCCCCAGACTGTCCACTCCCAGACCCTTACTCCCAGACTGTCCACTCCCAGACCCTCCCTCAGACTGTCCACTCTCAGACATTCCCCCAAACTGTCCACTCACAGACCCTCCCTCAGACTGTGCACTCCCAGATCATCACTCACAGACTGTCCACTCCCAGATCCACACTCAGACTGTCCACTCCCAGATCCTCCCTCAGATTATCCATTCCCAGACCCTCCCTCAGATTGTCCACTCCCAGACCCTCACTCCCAGACCCTCCCTCAGATTGTCCACTCCCAGACCCTCACTCCCAGACTGTCCACTCCCAGACCCACACTCAGACTGTCCACTCCCAGACCCTCCCTCAGACTATCCATTCTCAGACCTTCCCTTAGACTGTCCACTCCGTCCTTTCCCCAGACTGTCCTCTCCCAGACTCTCCCTCCCAGACTGACCACTCCCAGACCCTCACTCCCAGACTGTCCACTACCAGACACTCACTCAGACTGTCCACTTCCAGACCCTCCCCAGACTGGCCAATCCCAGATCCTCCCCCAGACTATCCACTCCCTGACCCTCCCCAGATTGTCCACTCCCAGACCCTTCCCTAGGCTATCAACTCCCAGACCCACACCCCAGACTGTCAACTCTCAGACCCTTCCCTCAGAATGTCCACACATAGACTATCTACTCCGAGACCTTCACTCCCAGACTGTCTCCTCCCAGACCCTCACTCCCAGACTGTCCACTCCCAGACTGTACACTCCCAGACCCTACCCCCAAAATGACCACTCCCAGATCCTCCCTTAGACTGTCCACTCCCAGACACTGACCCCAGACTGTCCACTCCCAGACCCTCACTCCCAGACCCTCCTGCAGACTGTCCACTCCCAGACCGTCCCCCAGACTGTCCACTCCCAGAACATCCCCGCACACTGTCCGCTCCCAATCCCTCCCCCCCAGACTGACCACTCCCAGACCCTTACTCCCAGACTGTCCACTCTCAGACCCTCCCCTCAGACTGTCCACTCCTACGCCCTCCTCCCAGTTTGTCCACTCCCAGACCCTCCCTCAGACTGTCCACTCGTAGACTATCCACTCCCAGACCCTCACTCCCAGACTGTCCACTCCCAGACCCTCCCCCCAGACTGTCCACTCCCAGACACTCACTCCCAGACTGTCCACTCCCAGACTGTCCACTCCTAGACCGTACCCCCAAACTGACCACTCCCAGATCCTCCCTCAGACTGTCCACTCCCAGACACTGACCCCAGACTGTCCACCCCAGACCCTCACTCCCAGACCCTCCCTCAGTGTCCACTCCCAGACCGTCCCCCAGACTTTCCACTCCCAGAACATCCCTGTACACTGTCCACTCCCAATCCCTCCCCCCCCAGACTGTCCACTCCCAGACCCTTACTCCCAGACTGTCCACTCCCAGACCCTCCTCCCAGACTGTCCACTCCTAGACCCTCCTCCCAGACTGTCCACTCCCAGACCCTTCCCCAGACTGTCCTCTCCCATACTCTCCCTCCCAGACTGACCACTCCCAGACTCTCACTCCCAGACTGTCCACTCCCAGACCCTTCCCCAGACTGTCCACTCCCAGACCGTCACGGCAGACTGTCCATTCCCAGACACTCATACCCAGCTGTCCACTCCACGACCCTTCCCCAGACTGTCCACTCCCAGACCCTCACCCCAAACTGACCACTCCCAGATCCTCACTCAGACTGTCCACTCCCAGACACTGACCCCAGACTGTCCACTCCTAGACCCTCACTTCCAGACCCTCCCTCAGACTGTCCACTCCCAGAACCTCCCCCAGACTGTCCACTCCCAGAACATCCCCACACACTGTCCACTCCCAGACCCTCCCTCAGACTGTCTACTCCCAGACACTGTCCCCAGACTGTCCACTACCAGACCCTCCCGCAGACTGACCACTCCCAGACTCTCCCCCAGACTGTCCAATACCATATCCTCCCTCAGACTGTTCACTCCCAGACCCTCACTCCCAGACTGTCCACTCCCAGACTGTCCACTCCCAGACCCACCCCCCAGACTGTCCACTCCCAGATCCTCCCTCATACTGTCCACTCCCAGACCCTTCCCTTGACTGTCCACTCACAGACTCTCACCGCAGACTGTCCACTCCCAGATCCTCCCTCAAACTGTCCACTCCCAGACTTTTTCCAATACTGTCCACTCTCAGGACCGTCCCCCAGACTGTTCTCTCACCGTCACTCCCCCAGACTGTCCACTCTCAGATCTTCCCCAAGACTGTCCACTCCCAGACCCTTCCCCAGGCTGTCAACTCCCAGACCCTCCCCAGACTGTCCACTCCCAGACCCTTCCCCAGGCTGTCAACTCCCAGACCCACCCCCCAGACTGTTCTCTCACCGACACTCCCTCAGACTGTCCACTCTCAGAACCTCCCCCAGACTGTCCACTCCCAGAACATCCCCACACACTGTCCACTCCCAGACCCTCCCTCAGACTGTCCACTCCCACTGACCCCAGACTGTCCACTCCCATATCCTTCCGCAGACTGACCACTCCCAGACTCTCACTCCCAGACTGTCCACTACCAGACCCTCCCCCAGACTGTCCACTCCCAGACCCTCCCCCAGACTGTCCAATACCATATCCTCCCTCAGACTGTCCACTCCCAGACCCTCACTCCCAGACTGTCCACTCCCAGACTGTCCACTCCCAGACCCACCCCCCAGACTGTCCACTCCCAGATCCTCCCTCATACTGTCCACTCCCAGACCCTTCCCTTGACTGTCCACTCACAGACTCTCACCGCAGACTGTCCACTCCCAGATCCTCCCTCAAACTGTCCACTCCCAGACTTTTTCCAATACTGTCCACTCCCAGGACCGTCCCCCAGACTGTTCTCTCACCGACACTCCCCCAGACTGTCCACTCTCAGATCTTCCCCCAGACTGTCCACTCCCAGACCCTTCCCCAGGCTGTCAACTCCCAGACCCTCCCCAGACTGTCCACTCCCAGACCCTTCCCCAGGCTGTCAACTCCCAGACCCACCCCCCAGACTGTTCACTCCCAGACCCTTCCCCAGATTGTCCACTCCCAGACCCTCCCCCCAGACTGACCACTCCCAGACCCTCACTCCCAGACTGTCCACTCCCAGAACCTCCCTCAGATTGTCCACCCCAGACCCTTTCCCAGACTGTCCACTCCCAGACCCTCCCCCACACTGGCCACTCCCAGACTGTCCACTCCCAGACCCTCCCTCAAATTATCCACTCCCAGACCCTCCCTCAGACTGTCCACTCCCAGACCCTCCCCTGAGACTGTCCAGTCCTAGACCCTCACTCCCAGACCCTCCCTCAGACTGTCCACTCCCAGACCCTCTCCCAGACTGTCCACTCCCAGACCCTCATCCCAGACTGTCCACTCCCAGACCCTCACTCCCGGAACCTCCTCACAGACTGTCCACACCCAGACCCTCACCCCAAGACTGACCACTCCCAGACCCTTACTCCCAGACTGTCCACTCCCAAATCCTCCCCCCAGACTGTCCACTCCCAGACCCTCCCTCACTGTCCACTCCCAGACCTTCCCCCAGACGGTCCACTCCCAGACCCTTCCCCAGACTGTCCTCTCCCAGACTCTCCCTCCCAGACTGACCACTCCCAGACTCTCACTCCCAGACAGTCCACACCCAGACATTGACCCCAGACTGTTCACTCCCAGACCCTCCCTCAGACTGTCCACTCCCAGACCGTCCCCCAGACTGTCCACTCCCAGAACATCCCCGCACACTGTCCACTCCCAGACCCTCCCTCAGACTGTCCACTCCCAGACCCTCACTCATAGACTATCCACTCCCAGACCCTGACTCCCAGACTGTCCACTCCCAGACTGTCCACTCCCAGACCCTCCCCCCAGACTGTCCACTCCCAGACTGTCCACTCCCAGACTGTCCACTCCCAGACCCTCCCCCCAAACTGACCACTCCCAGATCCTCCCTCAGACTGTCCACTTCCGGACACTGACCCCAGACTGTCCACTCCCAGATCCTCACTCCCAGACCCACTCCCAAACTGTCCACTCCCAGACCAACCGCCAGACTGTCCACTCCCAGATCCTTCCCCAGATTGTCCACTCCCAGACCCTCCCCCCAGACTGACCACTCCCAGACCCTCACTCCCAGACTGTCCACTCCCAGAACCTCCCTCAGATTGTCCACTCCCAGACCCTTTCCCAGACTGTCCACTCCCAGACCCACCCCCACACTGGCCACTCCCAGACCCTCCCTCAGATTATCCACTCCCAGACCCTCCCTCAGACTGTCCACTCCCAGACCTTCACTCCCAGACAGTCCACTCCCAGACAGTCCACTACCAGACCCTCCCCTGAGACTGTCCACTCCCAGACCCTCACTTCCATACTGTCCACTTCCAGAATCTACCTCAGACTGTCCACTCACAGACCCTCCCTCAGACTGTCCACTCCCAGACTCTTCCCCAGGCTGTCCTCTCCAAGACTCACTGTCCCAGACTGACCACTCCCAGACCCTCACTCCCAGACTGACCACTCCCAGACCCCTCACCGCAGACTGTCCACTCCCGACCCTCCCCCCAGACTGTCCACTCTCAGACCGTCACCGCAGACTGTCCACTCCCATACCCTCACACCCAGACTGTCCACTCCCAGACCCTTACTCAGACTGTCCACTCCGAGACTGTCCACTCCCAGATCCTCACTCCCAGATTGTCCACTCCCAGACCCTTCCCCAGACTGTCCACACCCGGACTGTCCACTCCCAGACCCTCCCCCCAGACTGACCACTCCCAGATCCTCCCTGAGACTGTCCACTCTCAGACCCTCACCCCAGACTGTCCAGTCCCAGACCCTCACTCCCAGACCCTCCCTCAGACTGTCCACCCAGACCCTCTCCCAGACTGTCCACTCCCAGACCCTCATCCCAGACTGTCCACTCCCAGACCCTCACTCCCAGAACCTCCACACAGACTGTCCACTCCCAGACCTTCACCCCAAGACTGACCACTCCCAGACCCTTACTCCCAGACTGTCCATTCCCAAACCCTCCCCCCAGACTGTCCACTCCCAGACCCTCCCTCTGTCCACTCTCAGACCTTCCCCCAGACTGTCCACTCCCAGACCCTTCCCCAGACTGTCCTCTTCCAGACTCTCCCTCCCAGACTGTCCACTCCCAGACAGTCCACTACCAGACCCTCCCCTGAGACTGTCCACTCCCAGACCCTCACTTCCATACTGTCCACTTCCAGAATCTACCTCAGACTGTCCACTCACAGACCCTCCCTCAGACTGTCCACTCCCAGACTCTTCCCCAGGCTGTCCTCTCCAAGACTCACTGTCCCAGACTGACCACTCCCAGACCCTCACTCCCAGACTGACCACTCCCAGACCCCTCACCGCAGACTGTCCACTCCCGACCCTCCCCCCAGACTGTCCACTCCCAGACCCTTCCCCAGACTGTCCTCTTCCAGACTCTCCCTCCCAGACTGTCCACTACCAGACCCTTCCCCAGACTGTCCACTCCCAGACCCTCTCTCCCAGACTGTCCACACCCAGACCCTTCCCCAGACTGACCACTCCCAGAGTCTCTCCCCCAGACAGTCTACTCCCAGACTCTCCCTCCCAGACTGTCTCCTCCCAGACCCTCACTCCCAGACTGACCACTCCCAGACCCTCCCACCAGACTGTCCACTCCCAGACCCTCACTCTCAGACTGTCCATTCCCAGACCCTCACATCCAGACTGTCCACTCCCAGACCCTCCCTCAGACTGTCTTCCCAGACCCTTCCCCAGACTGTCCACTCTCAGACCCTCCCTCAGACTGTCCACTCCCAGACCGTCACCCAGACTGTCCACTCCCAGACCCTCCCTCAGTTTGTCCACTCCCAGACCCTCCCTCAGACTGTCAACTTCCAGACTGTCACCCAGATTGTGCACTCCCAGATCCTTCCCCAGACTGTCCACTCCCAGACCCTTCCCCAGACTGTCCACTCCCAGATCGTCCCCCAGACTGTCCACTCACAGACCCTCACCCCAGATTGTCCACTCCAAGATTAGGGAGGTGATGGCCTACTAAAATTATCACCAGACTATTAACCCAGAAATTCAGCTAATGTTCTGGGGACTCCTATTCAAATCCTACCATGGCAGTTGGTGGAATTTACAGAGAACAGTACATGCCCTTCAGCCCTTGATGTTATGCCAACCTTTTACCCTATTCAACCTAACCTACATGGCCTACATTTTACTATCATCCATGCGCCTATCCAACAGTCACTTAAATGTCCCTAATGTCTTTGACTCTACCATCACCACTGGCAGTGCATTCCCCGCATCCACCCCTCTCTGCTTAAAAAACCTACTTCTTATATCTCTCTGAAACCTTCCTCCAATCACTTTAAAGTTATGTCCCCTCATGATAGCCATTTCTGCCCTGGGACAAAGTCTC
The DNA here is from genome assembly GCF_037043375.1 of Chiloscyllium plagiosum. NCBI lineage: Eukaryota > Metazoa > Chordata > Chondrichthyes > Orectolobiformes > Hemiscylliidae > Chiloscyllium > Chiloscyllium plagiosum. The sequence goes on along the minus strand of NW_028270155.1, from coordinate 69,786,004 downwards.
TGGCTATCCACTCTATCTATGCCTCTCATCATTTTGTACACTTCTGTCAAGTCACCTCTCATCCTTAGAACATAGAACATAGAAAAATACAGCACAGTACAGGCCTTTTGGCCCTTGATGTTGCGCCGATCCAAGCTCACCTAACCTACACTAGCCCACTATCCTGCATATGCCTATCCAATGCCTGTTTAAATGCCCATAAAGAGGGAGAGTCCACCACTGCTACTGGCAGGGCATTCCATGAACTCACGACTCGCTGAGTAAAGAATCTACCCCTAACATCTGTCCTATACCTACCACCCCTTAATTTAAAGTTATGCCCCCTCGTAATAGCTGACTCCATATGTTGAAAAAGGTTCTCATGTTCAACCCTATCTAAACCCCTAATCATCTTGTACACCTCTATCAAGTCACCCCTAAACCTTCTTTTCTCCAATGAAAACAGCCCCAAGTGCCTCAGCCTTTCCTCATACGATCTTCCTACCATACCAGGCAACATCCTGGTAAACCTCCTCTGCACCCTTTCCAGTGCCTCCACATCCTTCCTATAGTATGGCGACCAAAACTGCACACAATACTCCAGATGCGGCCGCACCAGAGTCTTATACAACTGCAACATGACCTCAGGGCTCCGGAACTCAATTCCTCTACCAATAAAAGCCAGTACGCCATATGCCTTCTTCACCGCACTATTTACCTGGGTGGCAACTTTCAGAGATCTGTGTACATGGACACCAAGATCCCTCTGCTCTTCCACACTACCAAGTATCCGACCATTAGCCCAGTACCCCGTCTTTTTGTTACTCTTACCAAAGTGAATCACCTTATACTTACCTACATTGAATTCCATTTGCCACCTTTCTGCCCAGCTCTACAACTTATCTATATCCCGCTGTAACCTGACACATCCTTCCTCACTGTCAACAACTCCACCGACTTTCGTATCATCCGCAAACTTGCTCACCCAACCTTCTAGCCCCTCCTCCAGGTCATTTATAAAAATGACAAACAGCAAAACAGATCCTTGCGGAACACCGCTAGTAACTGCACTCCAAGATGAACCTTTACCATCAACTACTACCCTTCTTCCAGCCAGCCAATTCCTAATCCAAACCTCCAACTCACCCTCAATGCCATACCTCCATATTTTTTGCAGTAGCCTACCATGGGGAACTTTATCAAACACCTTACTAAAATCCATATACACCACATCTACCGCTTTACCCTCGTCTACCTCCTTAGTCACCTTCTCAAAGAATTCAATAAGGTTTGTGAGGCACGACCTGCCCTTCACAAAACCATGCTGACTATCCTTGATCACATTATTCCTATACAGATGTTCCTAAATCCTATCCCTTACAATTCTCTCTAAGACTTTGCCCACAACAGAAGTGAGACTCACCGGCCTATAGTTACTAGGGTTATCCCTACTCCCCTTCTTGAACAAGGGAACCACATTTGCTATCCTCCAGTCTACTGGCACTATTCCTATAGACAACGAGGACATAAAAATCAAGGCCAATGGCTATGCAATCTCCTCCCTTGCTTCCTAGAGAATCCTAGGATAAATGCCATCAGGCCCAGGGGACTTATCTATTTTCACCCTTTCCAGAATTTCCAACACCTCTTCCCGACATACCTCAAAGCCGTCCATTCTAATTAATTGTGACTCAATATTCACATTGGCAACAATGTCCTGTTCCTGAGTGAATACTGACGAAAAGTATTCATTCAGTGTCTCCCCAATCTCTTCAGCCTCCACACGCAACTTCCCACTACTATCCTTGACTGGACCTATTCCTACCCTAGTCATTCTTTTATTCCTGACATACCTATAGAAATCCTTAGGGTTTTCCCTAATCCTACCAACTAAGGACTTTTCATGTCCCCTCCTTGCTGCTCTTAGCTCTCTCTTCAGATCCTTCCTGGGCACCTTATAACTCCCAATCTCCCCAATTGAACCTTCACGCCTCATCTTTACATAGGCCACCCTCTTCTCTTTAACAAGGGATTCCAATTCCTTATTAAACCACGGCTCCCTCACACGACCCTTTCCTCCCTGCCTAATAGGTACATAATTATCAAGGACACTCAATAGTTGCTCCTTGAACAAGCTCCGCATATCAATTGTGCCCATGCCTTGAAGCCTACTCTTCCAAGCCACGCATCCTAAGTCGTGCCTCACCGCATCATAATTTCCCTGCCCCCAGCTATAACTTTTGCCCTGCAGTGCACACTTATCCATCACCATCACTAGAGTAAAAGTCACCGAATTGTGATCACTGTCCCCAAAATGCTCACCTACCTCCAATTCTAACACCTGGCCTGGTTCGTTACCCAAATCCAGTATGGCCTCACTTCTTGTTGGCCTGTCTACATATTGTGTCAGGAAACACTCCTGCACACATTGGACAAACACCGACCCATCTAACGAACTCGAGCTATAGCTTTCCCAGTCAATATCTGGAAAGTTAAAGTCCCCCATAACAACCATCCTATTACTTTCACTCTTCTTCTGAATTATCCTCGCAATCCTTTCTTCTACATCTCTAGGACTATTAGGAGGCCTGTAGAAAACTCCTAACAGGGTGACCTCACCTTTCCTATTCCTAACCTCAGCCCAAACTACCTCTGATGGCGAGTCTTCATCCGTCGTCCTTCCCACCGCTGTAATACTATCTTTGACAAGCAATGCCACACCTCCCCCTCTTTTACCCCCACCTCTGACTCTAGTAAAACATTTAAACCCTGGAACCTGCAACAGCCTATCCTGTCCCTGTTCTACCCATGTCTCCGTAATAGCCACAACATCCTTCTTAGCTCCAACTAGAAAAGCCCTAGCCCTCTCCACCTTTCTTCATGGGATATGCTCTCCAATTCAGGCAGCATCCTGGTAAGTCTCCTCTGCATCCTCTCGAAAGCTACCACATCATTCCTATGATGAGGCGTCCAGAACTGAATACAATATTGCAAGTGTGGTCTAACCAGGGCTTCATAGAGCTGCAGCATAACCTGGTGACTCTTAAACTCAATCCCCCTTCTAATGAAAGCCAACATACCATACACCTTCTTGACAACCCTATTAACCTGGGTGGCAACTTTGAGGGATCTGTGGACAGATCCCTTTGTTTCTCCACATTGCCAAGAATCCTGCCTTTAACCCTGTAATCGGCATTCAAATTTGACCTTCCAAAGTGAATCACTTCACACTTTTCCAGATTGAACTCCTTCTGCCATTTCTCAGCCCAGCTCTGCATCCTGTCAATGTCCTGTTGCAACCTACAACAGCCCTCTACATTATCCACAACTCCACCAACCTTCGTGTCAAGGACAAACTTGCTAACCCACTCTTCCACTTCCGCATCCAAGTCATAGTCATAGAGTCATAGAGATGTACAGCACGGAAACCGACCCTTCGGTCCAATCCGTCCATGCCGACCAGATATCCCAACCCAATCTAGTCCCACCTGCCAACTCCTGGCCCATATCCCTCCAAACCCTTCCTATTCAATACCCATTCAGATGTCTTTTAAATGTTGCAATTGTACCAGCCTCCACCACTTCCTCTGGCAGCTCATTCCATACACGTACCACCCTCTGAGTGAAAAAGTTGCCCTTTAGGTCTCTTTTATATCTTTCCCCTCTCACCCTAAACCTATGCCGTCTAGTTCTGGACTCCCCCGCCCCAGGGAAAAGACTTTGTCTATTTATCCTATCCATGCCCCTCATGATTTTATAAATCTCTATAAGGTCACCCCTCCAGCCTCTGATATTTATAAAAATCATAAAGACTAGAGATCCCAGAACAGATCCCTGCAGAGCACCACTGGTCACTGACCTCCAGGCTGAATACCTTCCATCTACTACCACCTCTGTCTTCTATGGGTTCACCAATTCTATATGCAGACAGCCAAGTTTCCTTACTTTCTGAATGAGCTTACCATGGGGAACCTTATCAAATGCCTTACTAAAATCCATATACACCACATCCACTGCTCTACCTTAATCAATGTGTTTTGTCACATCCTCAATGAATTCATGACCTGCCCCTCACAAAGCCATGCTGACTACTTCTAATCAAACTCTGCTTTTCCAAGTAAACATAAATCCTGTCACTCAGAATCCTCTCCAGTAATTTGCCCACCACTGACATAAGACTGACTGGTCTGTAATTCCCAGGTTATTCCTATTCCCTTTCTTGAACAAAGGAATAACAGTTGCCCTAGAATTATCTGGTACTACTCTGGTGGACAGTGAGGATGCAAAGATCATCACCATTGAACTTGAGTTCAATTTAAAAGAAGTCTGGAATGAAGAATCTACTGACGACCATGTCCCACCACCAGTCCGAACATCCTTGACCATTGCGGTGAAACCATGACAGATGCCTACCTCTCCATTCCCTGTCCAGATTTTGGAAAATCAGATCACAATGCTATGCTCCTCATCCTCCCCAAGCTACAAACAGAAATTGAAGTTTGCGTCATAGAGTCCTACAGCACAGAGACAGGCCCTTCAGCCCAAACTGGTCAATGCTGACCAAAATGTCAATGTGAGGTCCCAGTACAGAAAGTAGTGCGTTGGTGTTCTGAGGCAATGGTCTGCTCAGAGTGGGTGGACTGGTCCGTTTTCAAGAACTCAGCGGCCAACCATCACGACTATGCTGGTCCTGTCACAGACTTCATTAGTAAGTATGCAGATGACTGCGTGCTGAAGAAGTTAATCTGAATGTTCCTCAGCCTGGAACCGTGGATGAACGGGGAGATCCACTCCCTCTCAAAGTCCAGGCCTGAGGTGTTCAAGATGGGTGATCCTGACCGTTACAGAAATCCAGGTACAAACCTTTGCAAAGCCATCTGGGATACCAAGAGACAATACCAAGCTAAGCCTGAGACCCAGACTAACCACACGGACACTTGTTGCCTATGTCAAGGCTTACATGACATAACGGGCTACCGAGCGAAGTTGAACAGAATTGTGAACAACTGTACACCTTTACCCAACAGGTACAATGCATCTTACACTCACTTTGAACAGATGATCAATGAAACGATGACACCTATCCCAACAGCCTTGGATGCATTTTTACCCATGGTCACTGCCACAGACCTTCTTGAGAGTGAACCAATGGATTCCAACTTGGGCGAATTGCATGTGAGAATAGATCGCTGCAAGACAGGTTCATATCTGTCCAGGTCTCATTACTGTATTTCATGTTTGTTTCTATAATGGACTGGGTCTGAGAATGGAGAGTCTGAAAGTGAGGGGTCTGCAAGTGAAAGTCTGAGGTGAGTTTTCTGAGACTGTCCAGTCCCCCTGGGATGAGGGTCTATTGTTTTAATTGATTCTCTCATGGGATGTGGACGTTATTAGCTGGACAGCATTTATTGCCCAACAGGTTAGCTGAGTGCCTTAACCAGAATCGTCAACCCAGTGACTGGAAACATCTGGTTTGCCTGAATTGCCTTTAATTATCGACTTCTTTCCTGAATATGCTTGCAATTTCAGAAGAGTAAACAGCTCCAGGACTTGCTCACACCATCTTCTAGGATCTCAGTTTCTCACGTGTGTGGGTGTGTGTGTGTGTGACCATAGTTGTGAGAAAGATCCATCATTGACCTCTTAGATGTTTGGTGAAGGGCCCTCAAGTCTGTTGGCTACCATGTATGGAACTGATGAGGGCTTCCTGCCTGTTCTCCAGACTATATGCAAACCCCCCTTCAGCCTGATTGAACTCCAGCCATTACCTCTATGGAACAAAAGGAACTGTGACATTAAAATTGCAAACAGGAACTTAATGGGTCACCTGTGTATGGGAATCATTGCAATGGCTGAATTTTCTTTGCATCCATTTGGATGCATAGTTTGACTGTCAACCCAATCCTAATATTTCTATTTCCTTGATTTCCCCTCTGGTCCTTTCGATCCTATATCCTATTAGCCAGAAATGCCTCTTTTCCCACCTGGTGTGCGTTGTTAACCGCTCCAGGTCCGCACCCCGACCCTTCCCGTTCCCTGGATCTTCCTACCGTCCTGCTGCAGCATCACACGATACTCATCAGTATCAGGCCACAGCTTTCCACTGCTCATACAGTGACGGCCAGCCCAGTCTCCTTCAGAAGAGGAAACCCATCTTCCTCTCTCTGTCTCTGACCTTCCCACCTCACACACCCGTTCACACTAACCCTCTTCCTGCCCGTATTGCCACACTCTCACTTTGGCTTCTGCAGCAGTATCAACAATCAAACACCTTGCCCTGCTCCACATCTCCCATTGCAGGAGATCGTCCATTCTCCTGCAAGCACAGCTTTCACCATCAATGAGCTTATTATGGAGAGTCACAACAACATCGATGGAAAACACATTGGCAGTTTCTGAAACCTCCCAGCTGGTTTACAACAATAACTTGCCCTCATATAGTGCCTTTAATGTAACAACACACCTCCAGCTAATTGACAGAAATATTAAAATCTGACATCGAGCCCTTTAAGGAGATATTAGGGCAGATGATGCAAAACTTAGTCAAAGAGCCATATTTGAAGAAGCATCTTAGAAGGGGATAGAGTACAGAATGATTTAGGAGTTAGGAGATCCTGAGGTCAAAGTCTCAAAGGTTACAGACAGGTCTACCAATCAAAAAGTAATAAAATCAGCAAAAGAGAAAAGGTCGGAATTAGGGGAGCGCAGATATTCAGAGGGTTATGGATTTGGTCAAAGAGATGATAAATGATCGAGTAACTGGAAGCCAATGTTGGTCAGCAGACATAAGGAATGGTGGAGGAATGATACTTGATGTGAGTTACTTAGATTAGATTACTTACAGTGTGGAAACAGGCCCTTCGGCCCAACAAGTCTGCACTGCTCCACTGAAGCGCAACCCACCCAGACTCACTCCCCTACATTTACCCCTTCATCTAACACTACGGGCAATTTAGCACGGCCAATTCACCTAACCTGCACATTTTTGGATCGTGGGAGGAAACCGGAGCACCCGGAAGAAACCCACGCAGACACGGGGAGAATGTGCAAACTCCACACAGAGAGTCACCTGAGGCGGGAATTGAACCCGGGTCTCTGGCGGTGTGAGGCAGCAGTGCTAACCACTGTGCCACCGTTAGTTGAGTTTTGGATGAGCTTACAAACTTGGAGGGCATTGTTATTTTTAGACTTGAGGCATGAGTGGGGGTTTCAGCAGCCCATGCGCTGAGGCAGGAATCTGAGTTGGATAATGTTACAAAGGTGTGAAGAAGCGATCTATGTGAATGTGCGAACATTTAATCTGAAGCTCATTCCAGAGTCAAAAGTCAAGTGCAACTCTATTGTGTTCTTGGGTTGCTGGAGTCCAAAGAGGCATTTGATCACCACCTTCTCAAGGGCAACTAGGGATGGACAATAATTGTGGCCTAGCAATCGACACCCATATCGCACAAGTGATTAAAAAAGATGGAGGATTGCAGGCAGATCGAGGAGAATTATGTCATGGATAGAACTGATGTTTTTACTGCCCAAGATCACTATGTCTGTGTACACTCCTTTCATCCTGGACCTGCATCTTTACCTAGATCCACCCAACTGTTTGTTGTCCAGTAGTTGAGAACTTCCTACATTGTAAACACAGAACTTTCAGTGTTGGACCCAGAATATCTCATTATCCGATCATTCCTACAACCATCGCTGTTTCTCAGACTGTACTGGAAGCAAATTTAGCTGCAATGTTGACCCACATAGTGACAGAAAGACGCTGCAAATAATTCATTGCATGTGAAGGATTTGAGAATCTTGCTCTATGACCACTTTCTGTGAAATCTGAAACAGTTGCCATTCTTAGAATCCCTACAGTGTGGAAGCAGGCTACTTGGCACACCTCAATCTTCCAAACAGCATCCCACCCCTACCCCCCCAACTCTGTATCCCTACATTTCCCATGCCTAATTTTACACCTAACCTTCAGGTCTGTGGGAGGAAACCAGAGGACGTGCAAACTCCACATAGATTGTTGCCTGAGGCTGGGATCGAACTCAGGTCCCTGGCACTGTGAGGCAGCAGTGCTAACTACTGAACCACCGTGCCGCTCCATTCTTAACTTACTCATTGGGTGGGAATTATTCTGAGCCTGTTCACACCCACTCTCACAATATCTTTGCTTTTAATCCATTCGAATACAAGCATGCAGATAGATACTGAAATAAAAAAAATTGGAGATCCAAAATAAACAGAAACTCAACAGGTCTGGTAGCATCCATGAAGGGAGAAACAGAGTTAATATCTTAAATTGGATTTGACTCTTTTACAGAATTGAACCAACAAATATAGACTGCCATGTCTCCTGTTCGAGAGCCTTCTTAAATTCTGGAATATTTAAAATATTTCAAGTGAGTGTCTAGTTGCCTATTCTAATATTATAGCTGAGAGGAAAAAGCCTAGAGTTGAATTCTGGGATCTTCCTGGGTCAAATTACGAGGTGTCATTTTCTTACTGAGCAGCGGGTGGCTGAACACAGTGCATTAGTGTTAAGTATACTATTAAGGAAAACAGATGATTGTTTCGAACCTTCCCCTTATAGGTCCAGCCTCTCAAAGTGTGTTGCTGGAAAAGCGCAGCAGGTCAGGCAGCATCTAAGGAGCAGGAGAATCGACGTTTCGGGCATAAGCCCTTCTCCTGCTCCTTGGATGCTGCCTGACCTGCTGCGCTTTTCCGGCAACACATTTTTCAGCTCTGATCTCCAGCATCTGCAGTCCTCACTTTCTCCCAGCCTCTCAAAGTATCATGACAGTAGGTTTATAGAGAATGGTGCAGAAATGACTACAAGAAAATCCTTTTCCCAGTTTTCCGTGCATTATTTATATAAAACAATACTCTGTTAAATTATTAACTGTATAACTCAACAGGCTGCAGTTTGAGCCAGTACAAATTACACTGTGGCTCTTATGTGAAATGTTTGATTCTCTCTGTCGTCCTGTTGGCCATTCTTCCCTGGAGGTACTGAGTCAGGCTTGACTATGGATTCAAAGTTGCAGCAGTTGGCTGGAACTCCAGATTATCCCTCACATATGAATTCAGGCAACAAACTTTGCTGTGGGGTAGACTGCTTGGCTGTGGGGTGGGCACTGCAATAACAACTGCAACAAGAATTTACAGTTATAAGGCACCTTTAACAAACCAACGGATTCCAGGATGCCTTCATAGCAATTTGACATTGAGCCGCATGGACAGATATTAGGACTGGCTCCATGACCAATATCCTGCTCAAGCAGCAGAGATGTTAAGGGACACCTGATAGGAAAGTGACCTAGAGGTTTGGGGAAGGAGGTCCAGAGCTGGGGCCTGAGGCTGCTCACTGATCTTCACCTAATGTATACCGTGATGATGCTGTAGCCTTAAGAGGTTATTTTGTCCTGGCTTTTTTTAAAGAGAGTTTTTAAGACAAGTGTGCTGAACTGTCTACCTCTGAAGCCAGTAATATAAACAGCTTGTGAGGCCTTGAGCTTTTTTAAAAGTTGGAACAATAGAAGCAGCCTGGATGGGTGTGGCCAGCTTGCACAGACTTGGATTTCGAGCTTTTTTTAGTTTTTAGGTTTAGCTTTAAGCAGTTGCTGTTGGAGTCTCAACAGGTCAGAAGCTGCTGGAGTTTAGAACAAGTAGAAATTATCTTTTCCCTCTCTCAGTTACAGCTAGAAGCTGGGGCTTCTCTCTGCTGCTGGGTTACCTGTGAGACAAATCTATTCTTCTGAATTTGCCTTTTTGCCCAAGGGCTGTGTTTATGGGATGTTGCTATATTGGAACAGTTAGCTAGTAATAGTTACTGTGTCTATGAATCTGTTAGGTTTTCCAATAAAGTTAAGTTATTTTAAGTTCTTCTTTCTTTTGCTGTATTTTAACTGTAGTTTCTAAATGAATTGTATTTTGTTTAATGTCGAGTAGTTTGACCAATCACATTACATCTGGAACACAGCACTTACACTTACCTTTAAGATAAGAAAAAGTTAGGGTCTAGGCTACCTTCTTAAAATATTTTGAGGGGGTCTGGTCTGGTCCATAACAATTCTTACAATATACAACGTCCACACACATGTACACTCACATATACATACACTCACATATACATACACTCTCACATACACAGACATGATTATTGGAGTTGAAGGCGAGTTACTTCCCTCAGTTCAGTTCAGATCAAATAAAACAAAACTCACTGTGATGGGATTATCCAGTCTTTCTAGGTTAGTGTTACATATTGTACGACATTTTAAAATCTACTTCTCCTTTTGCTTACATTGTTATTCCCTCATGTTTTCAAGACTATTTCAATTTCGTCTCCCATTGCTAATCTAATTCTGGTGTCAAAGATCGTTTACAATGAGGTTTGAATGGATAAACACATTCTGCACTGTTTATTTCAGTGACACTAATCCCTGACAGTTTGGAAATAAATACCAGGCTTGTGGATAAAATGCGGAGCCATCACAATTAACCTCTGAGAAGGAAATTTCTGTCATTACCTGTTTACTCACAATTTGTGTGCATCTGTTTCCTGTTGGCCTTTTTGTAAAAAAGTTTTGCGATTCCACTGATGGAAATGTACAGTTTTCTTCAGAAGACTTGCCTTGGATACATGATGCTGTCTGTGGAAAGACAACTAATATGAATTTAGTTTTTACTCTTTGCGTTTGGCACAATAAGTTTTCTCATGCATCTATTTTACAAAGTATTCTGTAATTAGTTGCACCAATTTAGCACTTTGTACTGAAAGATCAGATAGAACATTAACGAATCATCTCTGTTTAATATTTCATAAACGATGCTTGGCCACCAACTAGGAAAACACATTTCTCCATCCATTGCAAAAATAAAATGCTTCTCCTACTAATTCAGAAACAGCAGATTGTCCAAATCTAGAGATCTAATTGCTTTGCTTTTACAGTATTCCCAGAACCATATTTGCTTTCCAAGATTTTCTAACCTCTCCTCCCCCTCCAGCTTTTCTACAGTAACTACTTCTGTGTGTTCACTATTTGCTTCTATGTTTGTCCTATTACCAGCTCCTTTATCTTAATGATTTAATCATCCTGCTCTATTACAGAAATCTTCCTTTTATTCATTCCCTGGCTCTGTTATTGTTTCAAAGCTGCTCATCTCTAATCTCTGGTTCTGATGAGAAGTCTAAGACTTTAACTTTTTCTTTCTCTACAGATGCTATTGGAACTGATATAAGATTCTGGGATTTTCTGTTTATGTCTCAGATTTCCAGCAACTGCAATATTCTCCATTTAGATATACAATGTAGTGGGACATGTTGGAACATTTCCAGATTTGTCGAGAATTGTAGAAAATAGGAGCAGGAGTAGGCCATTCAGCCTCTGATCCTGCTCCTTCATTCAATACAATCATGGCTAATCTTCTATCTCAACACCATATTCCCTCTTTCTCCCGTTGATGCCTTTATATCCAAAAATCTCTTTCTTCACGACATTCAGTGACCTGGCCTCCACGGCTTTCTGCCCTCTGAGTGAAGAAATCTTTCCTCATCGCAGTCTGAAATGGCCTATCCTATATTCTGAGACTATATCCCCTGGTCCCAGACTCCCCGACCAGGGAAAACCTCCTCCCTGTGTCCAGTCTGTCCAGCACTGTTAGAATTGTATATGATTCAATCAGATCCCCTCCTTTGAATCTCAAGTGAATACACGTCCATTCGAACCATTCTCTCCTCAGATAACAGTCCTGTCACTCTCAGTATGAACCTAGAGCAACTCTACTGCACTCCTTCAGTAGCAAATATATCCTTTCTTATGAAGGGAAATCAAAACTGCACACAATACGCCAGGTGTGGTCTCACCGCAGGAGGACATCCCCATGTCTGAACTGAAATCCTCTTGCAATCAAGGCCAATATACCAGTTACCTTCCTAACTGTTTGTTATTGCCTGCTCTATAAGAACATTCACATCCCTTTGTACATTCCACACTTGCTGATATATCAACATTTAAATAATACTCTTTTCTGTTTTTCACACCAAAGTGTACAACCTCACATCCAGCCTGGTGATACTACTTTGGCCGTGTATCTACACTCTCATTCAGCTTGTCTAAGTCACCTTGAAGCCTCCTTGCATCATCATCACAACTCGCAATCAGAGTTTTACATCATCAGACAACTTAGAGATCTCATCCGGGTCATTTACATATATCATGAATAGCTGGCACCAGCTTACTGCCTTTTCTAGCAGTTTGGGACATGTCTCCTGTTTTGGATCTAATACTATCCCTAATTTCTTTATATGCCTTGTTAGAGCCACCTTACCTCTTTTCATCATAGTCTGGACAGGTCTGAAAGACAGGCAACGTTAACCTTTGAATGTCAGGTACAGTCACTGTCACCAGTGGGAATTCATTCTGTTGAACCCCTCAGTGCAGAAAGGGATCTGTCAAGATCCTGGGAATTGTTCTTAATTGATCGTTTGGTCTTTTGATCCATGGTCATAATAGACAGTGTTGTGGAGTGTCTCAGGGGGATGGAAAGCAATGGCCTCGCTCTGGTTCACCACAAGAAACTCCACAAAGCACGGATTTTCTGCACTATTACAATTGAAAAACCAATTGGTATGGGAACCATAGATCCAAAATCACCCTTTTATCATTCAAGCAATCTAGACTTACCAGAGTCTCAAATGACACATGTAACATTTTCCAGATGATATACCCTCAAAGAATTTTATCGATTTTCATTTGAATCAAATATTACCAACTGCTTTCAGCATCTCTAGGGAATTTTTGCCATTATTAATCACTTTCTCATTGACATATCCTACATCATAGCAATTAGACACATTGCCATTGTCCATGGAGATTTTTTTGCCAACTTGATGACACTACTTATTTCTTCCAGGATCTTCTGATCCGGGCTGAAGCAAAAGCGATGGGCACAGACTCTTCAGGCTGAGTCCGAAAAGTGTAGCAGAGTCAGGAGAAGGAGCGAACTTGTGCATCTCCCTCTTTCTTTTAGATAAGAGCTACCATGTACAGGCAACTTTATGAAGGTCTCAAGCACTTTTAATGAATGGTATGGGTTAAAGAATGGGTGACTGAGTGAGTGAATGAATCAATGCATAGGTCAGTGGGTGTACGGATGGGTTAGGTGGGTAGGTAGGTGAGTGTGGATGAGTTGGGTATGTGACGTGACAGGGGGTAATTGGGAGATCGAGGGTTTAGTTGGATGATCAAACGGGTAGTTGAGTGGTTGGGGTTAGTTAGACGGGGCAGTTGTCGGGGAGGGGTTGGTTAAGATACTCAATGGTTAGAGCAAATAATTAAGGTCTAACATTTCCAGGTTAAATGTCCAGGTACATCCCCGTAATGGCCCAAGTGTCCGCTCTGTGTTCAGGATCGGAGATGACTGTGACAGGAGCAGGCAGGAAGGGAATCAGTCCATCAGAAGTCAAATCTTCTCGGAACATGTTTGCATGTGTTTAGCATCAGGAGCTGCACAGGGTCCCTTTGTGCACTTCCCAATCTATGCCTTATCTCCATGATCTGGAGACTGGAAGATTTGAGCCAATGTTTCTTTGGTTAAGTTTTAAATTTACCTCCTTCAATGTGCAGGGCATGCTACCATGCTAGACAAGGTGATATAACTTGTACTGCTTGGCCACTTTGGGTTAGAGGAACATTTTCTTTCCATTCAATATCACAGAATGGGGGTATCTATTGTCCCCAGTTGGTTGACATGGACGAGTTGGACCAAACGTCTGTTTCTGTGCTGTATGTCTCTATGACTCCATGATATTGCAGTTCACTGCCCCCATTACTATTTGTAAAGGATCTGGAATTCCTATCAATTTTCATAAATCGAGGCCCTTAATTCCAAGCAATATCAGATTAGCTTAAACCCATAAGAAATAAGTTGGAGTTAATATTATCCAGTTTTATGGGCACACCTATTCCATTACTTCAACCTTGTAACTGGATTCCAAGATGCAAAACTATAATGTGAATGAGGCTCTTATTTATTTCACAGCCCAGATGAAATTTTGAACAGCAGAATGCTGGCTAGCCAAGTGGCCTCATCCTGTGCTGCAACGGTTCAATACTTGGACCTCACTCAATACCTCTAAGGGATGGAGAGACCAATCAGAGGGACAGGAACAGTCAGTGGGACAGATGTAATCAAAGGGACAAGAACAGTTAAGCGAAAGTTCCAAGCTGCCAAATACAGTGGACACCACTGCAGAATATGCCATGCATCCAGTCATCACATCAAAGTGATGAATATGCGATGACAGTCAACAATTAGAATCCCATGAAACAAGTGATACATATGTACAGTGAAAGTCCGATGTATTTTGAATGTACGGGTCAACGTGTATGGTCAATATTTACGTGTAAGTCACATCAACAGGCCACAATACCCTGTAAACAATAATTTGCAGCCTTGAATTATTAATGGGATGTGACTTGAGGAATTGTAGGAAGATCAATCGTAAGGTCACCAGGCACAGACTTTGTGGAACCAGAGCCTGTGAGTGAATTGTTTGCTGCTAATATTAGCCATGCAATAAGGCCACTGCTCTATGATTGCATCAATGATTGCATTACTTTCCCAGTTGGTGTTTCTTCTGCATTCTGTTTAACATTCCTTTCTAAATAACCTGCATCATCAGATCTGAGAGGATGTTTGCCCAGTATTGGACAGACCTGCGTTCGTTGTCCATTTCACCACCTATCGAGCAACAATCTGTGAAGCTAAAAGCAACTGTCTCTCTCCAGACCAATAATGATGGGTTCCAACACTTCTTTTTGTACAATTTGTTTGCTCAAGACATTGCAGTAGAAATTCAGCTGGCTGCCTTGATATAAAACTAGTGATGTAGTCTTTGGAATCTATTGATCTATTACATATCTTTAGGAGTCATATTAAAAAATAATGGCATAAATCCACCTTCATTCAATTGCATCGATATTGAATTTTTGATTCTATCTAGGGGTTTTGAGATAAAGAACTGTTTCCATAGTTCCAGTAAGACATAAACCAAACAGAATCAACCAGCAACTGCAGAAATGACTTCCAATCCAGAATCACGAAGCACAGTGAGTTTTAAGTACACACAAGTGACAATAATAAATCAAATCAAAATCAAAATCCTAATTCCAGCATGTGGATGGTTCCACCTTGTGAAGGCATTGTATGGTAAACACTGGAGGTTTTATTTTAAATGCAACCAATAAAGGGGAGTGGATGATAGGTTTCATATCAGTGTTCCCTCAGGACGTCACAAAGGTTGGATCTATCAGCTGGGTTCCTTCATGCTATTACTATCGACTCTGTAAATCACTCCTAACCCTCAAATTTGACACTGCCTGAGCCCAATCTCTCTGCTGACTACCCCTTTTTACAACAATCTCTGATCAATCATCCATACAAACGTGTGATTTGTCACCGCTTCCAACTACTCTTCACTCCATGATCCCATTGACACTGAGACATTTCTGTGTCACTCCCCACCCCAGACATCATCATCCCTCAGGAACTAACTATTGGGAAACCTGTAGCAGCAAAGTAAACAGGGTCCATGGTATTCGTGGGAACCTCTACTTTAGGAGGTAATCCAATTAAAACTCTTTGTAATCTTCCAACCAGAGTGCCTTGGAGTTCCAGTGATACCTGCATTCTTTAATACCTTCTGAGAGTTGCCATTCTTCCCATGAGAATCTCAGCAAATTTGAATAAAGGGCTATGAGAGCCAAGCCTAACCTTGGCCTCAGCATAGGAACTGATATGCTGCTACTCATTTTTATTCACACCTGGGACATGGGCTTTGCTGGCTTGCCAGTATTTATTGCTTGGCCCTAGCTGCTCTTGAACTGAGTGGCTTGCTAGGCCATTTCAGAGGGCAGTTGAAAGTCAACCGCATTGATGTGGGTCTGGAGTCACATGTAGGCCAGACCAGATGAATATGGCAGACTTACTTCCCTGAAGGACATTAGTGAGCCTGATGGGCTTTTCTGACAATCAGAAATGGTTTCATGGTTATCAGAGGATTCCTAATTCCAGATTCATTTTTAAAAGAATTGAATTCAAATTCCATGATGGCAGGATTTGAACCCAGGTCCCCAAACATTAGCTGAGTGTTGGGATTAACAGTCTAGTGATGATACCACTAGGTCACCCCCTCTTCTAGTCAATTGAGCAGTTGCATCAATCTCTGTAAAAGGGCCCAAAATGCATCATCCAAACCACCAGTATTTGGAAAGCCATGGTATCCTCTAGTCTCACTTGTTAGCAAGGCTTACTGAATGGCTACCACTCACCACTATCTGATCTGACATATCCCTCCAACACCTACAGACAGTGGCCAATTCTAGCACTATGGATGAGATCAGCGAAACTCAGGATAGGTCAAAGATCAAACTGGGCCGTTCCTGCACCATATAGCTTAGTCTCATGATAGCAATGTATTTAACTTGCAAGTCTGGGTAAACTGTTTTGATCTTTCTATCCGCTTTTAGTGGTGAAACTGAGTGCTACAGAGACAACATAATGAGGATCATTACAGAAGAGGAAAAGTATTTGGACCATCTTAGTTCGCCCAGTCTGTAAGATCCAAGAGTCCCTCATCTATGGTTTAGTGGGTCACGTTTTCACTTTGGAGACGGGGGGATTGTGGGTCCAAATCCAAATGCAGATCCCTGAGCACAAAACTCCAGGCTGACACACCAATTGCTGCATTATTACCATCTCTGTGGTGAGACATTACAATCAAGTCCTGTCTGCACTCTCAGTTGGAGATAAACAATTCTATGGCACCATTTAAAGTCCTACGAGAATTTGTCCCTCAGCACTGACACTGGATTTTCCGGTCATGATCATACTGCTGTTTGTGGGACCTTGTGGTAAATAAATAGGTTGCTGCATTTCCTACATTACTTCAATGGCTACACCTAGTTGGATGTAGAGCATTTTAGGATAGTTCTGAGGTTGTGAAGGGCGACATGTAGATGTAAGCCTGTAACTTCTTCATGCAATTTGTGTCAGCACTTTTGTCTGTCATTCTATTTGGGAGTCATGTGCTGATCAGTCTTTGCTTAAATTTGTTTTTTGACTAGCTTCAACTGAAGTCCAATTACTGTCATCTTGCAAGAAAATTGAAAGTAATTTTGTACATTTACTGTTTCCATTTCTGTACTATCCTGCAACCACTATAAGACTGCCTTGTCAGACATAAGAGCATAGGGTTTCTCTTGTCTTTTTTCACAACCCAGACTTTTGAGTTGGAGAACCAACTTGTGTTGTTCCCCTTGCATCTTTTTTGTGTCTCTATATCAGTATTTAAAGTTTAAAAAGCTTGCACAGACTCACAGGATGTGGCTTCAGTTACCAGACACAATAGAAAAGGGTTTATCCTCCTTTATCAGCAAAGTATTTGCAACTAACACTCATTTTTGTACAACATGTTGATTTGAAAATTTAAAAATAAAATGATTTGTTGTGTGCTGTAGTTCAGCACTCTGTATCAGCTTCCACTGATGCATCCAAGTCACAGGATCAGTGCATCTAAATCACATTAAACAATTATAATGCTTTCTTAATACAGTCTGGCAAATACATATGCATATACTTTCATCTCAGATTTCCAAATAATAATTCAATTTTGGACATCAAGAAAATTGCACTCACTTGTTTTGGTATCCGATCAGTATTGACCAAAAGTACACATTTACGAATCAACGCTGATCCTAAAACCTGTTCCCATTCTGAAACTTTGGCTCCAATGTTAAAATTGAGTGTTTGAAGTGGAAGAGTTCTGTTCAATTCGCCAATATTGGAGCAATGCCAAGCCAACCTACTGCATGAGATTCAATTCTGCTAGCTGCCCTGTCACTTCTTCAAGCCAAAAGCAAAAAGATGAATTGATGCATAAAAGATTCACGTGTTATGTCCTTTCCACTGAATGTGTATGGAATCATACAGTGCTGAAGGAAGAGGCCCTTCGGCCCATCATGTCTGCAATGATAAAATCTACACTAAGTCTACTCCAGGTTCCACTTTCCAACACTAGGTCCATAGTCTTGAATGTTATGACACTTCAAGTGCTCATCTAACAACTGTTTAAAGGTTGTGAGGTTTCCCACCTCAACTACCCTCCCAGACAGTGCACTCCAGATCCAACCACAAACATTTCCCCAAATCCCTTCTATACTCCCTGCCTTTCATTTGAAGATTAAACTTCAAGGAAAGTGCACATCTCTTTATAAATGACAACATATCAGAGTATTAATACGCACAATGGAATGAACTTCCATTAGTGGGGACACGGAAGGAATTAACACTCTGTGTCCTAGATTATAAGGCTATGCATGGCTAGTGTCTCCCCATTTTGGCGTGGGTTTCCTTCGGGTGCTCTGGTTTCCTCCCACAGTCCAAAGACGTGTAGGTTAGTTGCATTAGTCAGGAGCAAATGTAGGTGAATGCGTCTGGATGGGTTACTTTTCAGAGGTTAGTGTGGACTTGTTGGGTCAAATGGCTTGTTTCCATAATGTAGGGATTCTGTGACTCTAGTTGTTTGAAACCAAAAAGTGAACTCTTTGAAATTAAGAAGGAATGAATCAAAAAACTGAGAAAGTATCTTCCTCATGTAGCTTCAATGATACATCTTTAGATGACTGTATATCGTTAACACCAAATTGCTTTTAGACTTAAAAGCCATTCTGCAGTTTTAACAATGAAGTGGCTGAGATTTTACATTGCATCATACTACTGTTTGACACACCATGCTTCTTAAAATAGCTTGTTCTCTGCTACACTATTTGTTTTTCAAAATCAACCCATTGAGACACGTTACGATATACCTCCTTGGCAGATAGGACCTGAACCTTTTGGCCCAGAGGTAGGGACACTACCACTGTGCCTGTTCTGTGTTACCATATTAGAGTTGGACATCTGCAGTCCGGTTGCCTTAAAAGAACCTCTTAGATTAGTTAGCATGCATTTTAATCCAAAAACATAAGCTTCCAATGGTGGTCAATGCCTCTCAATCTGATCAACGAAAGTCTGGAAATTAAAGAACCTTAAAACCTGAAGCAAGTGGAGATAAAATTAACTCAAGAATTTGAATATTGTTACTTAGTTGCACATTTCCCCAGTGCAGAAGTCCACACTCAGATGTCACAGGAACTTTGGAAGAATCATTTTGAGTTAACGCCAGATTTCTGTGTTTATTTCTCTCTCTCTCTCTCTCTCTCTCTCTTTCAGCTAACAACCATGTTGGGCTTGTCAGGCCTAACAATTAACAAGTAACATTGTTGAGCGATGCTTTCCCTACCTTGATGGGGACATGTTCTGAGTGGCTCATTGGAAATGCAGTCAACTTGCCTTTTCAAGCAGAGTGATTAATTGCAATTTTTACCAAGTCCAGATATGATTTGTAGTTTGGGGATTTCTAGCCTGGAGATGACAGCCAGTGAGAGGAATTCCTCTGAGCTTGAAGTGGACACTGAGATAGACTGAATATGGAGCCAAACAATACTTCCAGATAATAACAAGCTGTGCTTACTATGGGAGCCAACAAAGATTCATCTTTGGAGGGAATGTCATTTAGATGAGAATTCACTGTTCACACTGCTAACTTTAAGGCACTTTATCAATTCATTTTGATGTTTATTGGTCAGAGGATTGAGTACAGGAGTTGGGAGGTCATGTTGCAGCTGTACAGGACATTGGTTAGGCCACTGTTGGAGTATTGTATGCAATTCTGGTCTCCTTCCTATTGGAAAGATGTTGTGAAATTTGAAAGGGTTCAGAAAAGATTTGCAAGGATGTTGCCAGGGTTGGAGGATTTGAGCTATAGAGAGAGGCTGAACAGGCTGGGGCTGTTTTCCCTGGAGCATCGGAGGCTGAGGGGTGACCTTATAGAGGTTTACAAAATTATGAGGGGCATGGATAGGATAAATGGACAAAGCCCTTTCTCTGGGGTCGGGGAGTCCAGAACTAGAGGGCATAGGTTTAGAGTGAGAGGGGAAAGATATAAAAGAGACCTAAGGGATAAGGTTTTCACACAGAGGGTGGTACGTGTATGGAATGAGCTGCCAGAGGAAGTGGTGGAGACTGGTACAATTACAACATTTAAAAGGCATTTGGATGGGTATATGAATGGGAAGGGTTTGGAGGGGTATGGGCCGGGTGCTGGCAGGTGGGACTAGATTAGGTTGGGATATCTGGTCGGCATGGATGGGTTGAACCGAAGGGTCTGTTTCCATGCTGTACATCTCTAAAACTCTATGACTCAGTTCCAAGCTATAGTTTGAGTTATAAGGAGAGGCTGAACGGGCTGTTTTTTCATTCCCTGGAGCATCAGAGACTGAGAGGTGACATTATAGAGGTTTATAAAATCTTCAGAGAGCATGGATAGGGTGAACAGCCAAAGTCTTTTTCCCAGGGTAGGAGAGTCAAAAACTAAGGTGAGAGGGGAAAGGTTTAAAAGGAACCTAAGGGGTAACTTTTTCACTCAGAGGGTGGTGAGTGTATGGAATGTGCTGCCAGAGGAAGTGGTGGAGGCTGGTACAATTGCTACATTTAAAAGGCATCTGGATGAGTATATGAATAGGAAGGGTTTGGAGGTATTATGGGTCAAATGCTGGCAAATGGGACTCGGTCAGTTTGGCAGGGACTCTAAGTCTTCTGGTGTCAAACTTTGCAGCATCTCCTCCAAGCCTGTAATGTAAAGGACTGTTGCTGAACAAAGAGATTTTGAAGTGCAGGGTCATAGTTCCTTGAAAGTGGAGTCGCAAGTAGATAGGATAATGAAGAAGGCGTTCACTATGCTTTCCTTTATCCATCAGTGCATTGAGTATTGAAGTTGGGAGGTCATGTTGCACCTATACAGGACATTGGTTAGGCCACTGTTGAAATATTGTGTGCAATTCTGATCTCCCTCCTATCAGAAGGATGATGTGAAACTTGAAAGGGTTCAGAAAGATATACAAGGATGTTGCCAGGGTTTGAGCTATAGGGAAAGGCTAAATAGGCTGGGGCTGTTTTCCATGGAGTGTTGGAGACTGATGGATGACCTTATAGAGGTTCATAAAATCATGAGGGGCATGGTTAGAATGTACAATGGACATGGTCGGCGCAACTTTGAGGGTCGAAGGGGCTGTACCGAGCTATTATGTTCTATGTTCTATGTATTTTCCCTTGGGTGGGGGGAGTCCAGAACTAGATGGCATAGGTTTAAGGTGAGAGGGAAAAATTTAAAGGGCACCTAAGGGGTAACTTTTTCACGCAGAGGGAGGTGAGTGTATGGAATGAGCTGCCAGAGAAAGTGGTGGAGGCTGGTACAATTACAGCATTTAAAAGGCATCTGGATGGGTACGTGAATAGGAAGGGTTTAGAGGGATATGGGCCAAGTGCTGGTAAATGGGATGAGATTAATTTAGGATATCTGGCCTGAAGGGTCTGTTTCCATGCTGTACATCTCTATGACTCTATGATTCTCCTCCAAGAGAGATGTCAAGTGAACTATTGACTTGGTAACTTTTCACATTCAGCTCAGACCTAACCAACTCACTGGTTGCTTTGTGGTTGCTTCCAACTCTTCACAAAATCCAGTGCTCCCCTTCACAACATTCACTACAGGAGAAGTGTGACCGTTTCAGAGGGTCTGTGTTCAAGTTCCACTGGGACATTTCATTCCAACCTGCACAGCCTCTGAGGCACATTGTCCCTGGGACTTGCTGCATTCTGCTTTGACAACTTGGAGCTGGGACATGAGGAGCAACTCCATTGGAACATTCACAGAAGTGGCTTCAGACAGTGTGACACTTGTGGACTGGGTTGATCTTTCTGAACGTGCTCTATACCTTCTGTATCCCTAAAATAAGGGAGAAAACAGGATATAGTGACATGGCCAAATATCAGAATACATAGAAAACCAAATGGTGTGACATAACTTAGCAGCATCAGATTTCAAAATAAAAACTTACAGATATTTTGATAAGTGTCCAGCAAAGCAATTATAACATTTTCGACAAAAAGCTTTTTTAAAAAATCTTTATGATAAGATGTGTGATTTATTATGTTTTGGTATCATTTATTTTTAACTTTGGATTTGAATTTCGGATGAGTGGAATATGGTATTTCTAAATCTTTGAAGTGGTTTGACGATTAAATGATAAAAATTTCTATCGCATTAGCGATTCCTTTTAAAACACCATGTAAGACAGAGAGACTTCCTGGAGAGTAACAGGATGTTGCTTAGATATTAGAATTTTATTGAGTAAGAATTTTATGAGTAAATATAAACAATAGTACATTCACAGGAATTTACTTTTTTTCCTTTTTAATTATGACAAAACCATATCTTGAAACAATGAGATATTTATAATTTCAGTTTGACAGCTCTGCAGAACTCTCTGCTGAAGCTGAATGTGTAAAGCAATTGCTGCAGAAAAAGAGAGCTAGGTATTATTGTTAGGCAATAAGTGACTTCAGTATGAGGATTGTCGTAAAAGTTTCAGACTAGAAGTGTTTGGTTCAAGTGTTGAAAGGGTTCTTTGAGAAATTGAGAAAGTTTAAGTTCAGTTGTATGAAGACTCTAAGAAGACGCTATCTGATTCTCCAGGTTGTGCATTGAAGCTACCATTAAATTAAACCCGACAGAGGTGATAGAGATGGGATTTCTCTCCAATGTGAGTACTGTAAAGGAGTGCATTAAGATTAATGGGGTTACATTTTTCTGTGGGTTTTGAAACCTTTGAACTTAGGTCATATGTACATAGAGAAAGTGAGGACTGCAGATGCTGGAGATCAGAGCTGAAAATGTGTTGCTGGAAAAGCGCAGCAGGTCAGGCAGCATCCAAGGAACAGGAGAATCATGTGAAATTAAACTCAGCACCGCCTTCCTAACCTGCAATCTTCTTCCTGACCTCTCCGCCCCCACCCCACTCCGGCCTATCACCCTCACCTTGACCTCCTTCCACCTATCGCATTTCCAACACCCCTCCCCCAAGTCCCTCCTCTCTACCTTTTATCTTAGCCTGCTGGGCACACTTTCCTCATTCCTGAAGAAGGGCTTATGCCCGAAACGTCGATTCTCCTGTTCCTTGGATGCTGCCTGACCTGCTGCGCTTTTCCAGCAACACATTTTCAGGTCATATGTACATAGTTTGCTTTATTCTGTTTTGTTTTCTTTCTTTTGTGTAATAAACATTTGTTTTATCGTTGAAAGCAAATCAGCAATGTCACATGCTTCTGTTTCAATGAGAGGGCCCTCTTTGAAACCAAAGAATATAAAATATGATCTATCAAGCCAGTTACCAGTCTGGAATCTAACTTGTCCAGTAGTAACATTTGTTGAGATTATGATTTGGACGTGCTGGTGCTGGACTGAGGTGGACAAAGTTAAAAATCACACAACACCAGGTTATAGTCCAACGGGTTTATTTGGAAGCACTAGCTTTGGAAGCACTTCTAAATAAACCTGTTGGACTATAGCCTGGTGTTGTGTGATTTTCAACTGAGCTGAGATCATAACACTTGCCTTTGCTATTCAGATTAGCTCAGTTAAGAATATGATCAAAGTATTGAGAATTGAATCGAATTGAATTTATTCTCACATGTGCTGAGGCACAGTGAAAATCTTTGTCTTGCGAGCAATACAGGCAGATCACAGAGTTCAGTAGCATAGATAAGTAAATAATAGGTAAACAGCGGCAAAAACAAAAACACAGGGACAGGCAAATGCCAAGAGTTTGCGAGTCCATTCAGTATTCTAACAACAGTCGGGTAGAAACTGTTTCAAAACCGGCTGGTGCGTGTTCAGGCTTCTGTACCTTCTCCCCGATGGTAGAGCTTGTAGAAAAGCATTACCACAGTGGGGTGGATCTTTGAGAATGCTGGCGGCCTTTCCATGACAGTGAGCCTGGTAGATGGATTCTATAGATGGGAGGTTGGCCTTTGTGATTTTCCAGGCCAAGTTCACCACTCTCTGTAACCGCCTCTGATCTTGAATGGTACAGTTGCCATACCAGGTAGTGATACATCCAGACAGAGAAGTAAGCATCTTGCCCATCCTCCAGTCACCACTAGCCACTGATGCTTCCTTGAAATCAGATCCAGTAACAACCTCACATCACATTTTTGATAAAATCAGCCATGTCTCTCATATGACAAAACCAATCAATTGCAAGAGAAGCAAATTCATGACCAATTCAATTGACCAACATTTGCATAATACAAACAATTGTGGGAACAGTTTAAAGAGCTCTAAGGATTTAGTCCAACATCAGCAAGTCCACACTGAGGAGACAAGTTGGATGTTCTGAGTGATAGAAGGCAGTCACACAAGGTCCTGCATGGTAGGCTGGTCCAGAAGATTAAGGCACAAGGGATCCATGATGAGTTGATAAGTTGGATACAAATTGGCTTGGTCACACAGGGTAGTTGTGGAGGGGTGATTTTCTGACTGGAAGTCTGTGACCAGTGGTGTTCAGCAAGGATCTCGTTGTTTATAACAAATTAAAGAGGAGGCGTTAGTCCAGTGATATTATCAGTGGACTGTTAATCCAGAGAACCTGGTAGTGTTCGGGAGGACCCAAGCTCAAATCCTCCCACAGCAGATAGTGGAATTTGAATTCAATAAAAATCTGAAATTAAGAGTCTAAATGATGGCTCTGAATCAATTGTCAGGGAAAACCTGGTCTGGCCTACTCCAGGATCACAGCAATGTGGTTGGCTCTTAACGGCCCTCTGGGCAATAGATGCTGGCCTAACCAGATATGCCCTCTTCCCATGAATTAATTTTAAAAGAAATAACTTGGATGAAAATGTAGGTGGAGAAAGTGAGGTCTGCAGATGCTGGAGATCAAAGTTGAAACTTTATTGCTGGAATAGCACAGCAGGTCAGGCAGCATCCAGGGAACAGGAGATTCGACGTTTCGGGCACAGGCCCTTCTTCAAGAATGAGCAGAGAGTGTTCAGCAGGAGAAGATAAAAGGTAGGGAGGAGGGACTTGGAGGAGGGGCGTTGGAAATGTGATAGGTGGAAAGAGGTCAAGGTGAGGGTGATAGGTCGGAGTAGGATGGAGGCGGAGAGGTCAAGAAGAAGACTGCAGGTCAGGAAGGCGGTGCCGGGCTGGAGGGATCCGGCTGAGACAAGGTGGGGGGAGGGGGGATGAAGAAACTGGTGAAGTCCAAGTTCATCCCCTGCGGTTGGAGGGTTCCCAGTCGGAAGATAAGACGCTCCTCCTCCGACCGTCGGGTTGTTGTGGTTTGGCGGTGGATGAGTCCAATGACCTGCATATCCTCGGTGGAGTGGGAGGGGGAGTTGAAATGCTGTGCTACAGGTTGGTTGGGTTGGTTCGTCCGGGTGGCCCAGAGGTGCTCTCTGAATCGCTCCGCAAGTAGGCGGCCTGTCTCCCCAATATAGAGGAGGCCACACCGGCTGCAGCGGATGCAGTAGATGATGTGGGTGGAGGTGCAGGTGAATCTGTGGCGGATATGGAAGTTTCCTTTGGGGCCTTGGAGAGAAGTGAGGGGGGAGGTGTGGGCGCAAGTGTTGCACATCCTGCGGTTGCAAGGGAAGGTGCCGGGAGTGGAGGTTGGGTCGGTGGGGGGTGTGGATCTGACAAGGGAGTCGCGGAGGGAGTGGTCTCTACGGAAAGCTGATAGGGGAGGGGAGGGAAATATATCCTTGGTGCTGGGGTCTGTTTGGAGGTGGCGGAAGTGACGGCGGATGATGCGCTGTACATGGAGATTGGTGCGATGGTAGGTGAGGACCAGTGGGGTTCTGTCCTGGTGGCGGTTGGAGGGGCGGGGCTCAAGGGCGGAGGAGCGGGAAGTGGAGGAGATGCGGTGGAGGGCACCGTCGACCACGTCGGGGGGGTAATTGCGGTCCTTGAAGAAGGAGGCCATCTGTGTTGTACGTATTTTGAACTGGTCCTCACCTACCACCGCATCTGCTCCCAGGAGGACCAGTTCAAAATACGTACAATACAGATGGCCTCCTTCTTCAAGGACCGCAATTTCCCCCCCGACGTGGTCGACGGTGCCCTCCACCGCATCTCCTCCACTTCCCGCTCCTCCGCCCTTGAGCCCCGCCCCTCCAACCGCCACCAGGACAGAACCCCACTGGTCCTCACCTACCACCCCACCAATCTCCATGTACAGTGCATCATCCGCCGTCACTTCCGCCACCTCCAAACAGACCCCAGCACCAAGGATATATTTCCCTCCCCTCCCCTATCAGCTTTCCGTAGAGACCACTCCCTCCGCGACTCCCTTGTCAGATCCACACCCCCCACCGACCCAACCTCCACTCCCGGCACCTTCCCTTGCAACCGCAGGAGGTGCAACACTTGCGCCCACACCTCCCCCCTCACTTCTCTCCAAGGCCCCAAAGGAAACTTCCATATCCGCCACAGATTCACCTGCACCTCCACCCACATCATCTACTGCATCCGCTGCAGCCGGTGTGGCCTCCTCTATATTGGGGAGACAGGCCGCCTACTTGCGGAGCGATTCAGAGAGCACCTCTGGGCCACCCGGACGAACCAACCCAACCAACCTGTAGCACAGCATTTCAACTCCCCCTCCCACTCCACCGAGGATATGCAGGTCATTGGACTCATCCACCGCCAAACCACAACAACCCGACGGTCGGAGGAGGAGCGTCTTATCTTCCGACTGGGAACCCTCCAACCGCAGGGGATGAACTTGGACTTCACCAGTTTCTTCATCCCCCCTCCCCCCACCTTGTCTCAGCCGGATCCCTCCAGCCCGGCACCGCCTTCCTGACCTGCAGTCTTCTTCTTGACCTCTCCGCCTCCATCCTACTCCGACCTATCACCCTCACCTTGACCTCTTTCCACCTATCACATTTCCAACGCCCCTCCTCCAAGTCCCTTCTCCCTACCTTTTATCTTCTCCTGCTGAACACTCTCTGCTCATTCCTGAAGAAGGGCCTGTGCCCGAAACGTCGAATCTCCTGTTCCCTGGATGCTGCCTGACCTGCTGTGCTGTTCCAGCAATAAAGTTTCAACACTGAAAATGTAGGTGGTCAGGTTGGTAAATATGCAGACGACATGAAAATGGGTGGAGCTGTGGATACAGCAGACTATGGATCAGTTGGAAATTTGGGCAGGAAAATGACAGATGGAGTTTAATATGGACAAAAGATGCATTTTGGGCGATCAAATGCAATAGAAAAGCATACAGTAAGTGGCAGGTGTATTGATATACAGAGGGATCTTGGGGTGCAAATCCATAGCTCCCTGGAAATGGCCACGCAAGTAGATGGGGTGGCAAAGAAGGCATATGGTATGTTTGTGTTTATAGATTGGGGCATTGAGTATAAAAGTTGGCAAATCATGTTGGAGTTGTGTAAGACTTTAGTTAGGCCATGTTTGGACTGTATGTGTGCAGTTCTTGTTTTCACTAAGGGCCTAAGGGAGACCTGATAGGAATATATAAAATTCTGACAGACATTGATAGAGTGGATAGTTGGTGTCTTTTTCCAGGGGAGGAGATGTCATTTACTAGAGGCATAGGTTTAAGGTCAGAGGGGGAAAGTTTAAAGGAGATGTGCAAGACAGCACAGAGGGTAGGTGCCTGAAACATGCTGCTTGGGGGAGGTGGGAGAAGCAGATACATTATCAACATTGAAGATGCATTTAGACAGACACATGAACAGGCAGGAATAGAAGGATACAGACCACTTGTAGGCAGATGGGATTAGTTTAGAACGGCATCAAGGTCATCACAGATGTGGTGGGCTAAAGAGCCTGTGCTATACTGTTCTGTATTCTATCTTCCAGGTTGCACACGTACAAACTCTTCTTTCATGATTTGGCTAATCTTCAGTGCAAGCCAGCGAAACATAAAGTGAGCTTGGGCCATTGGATCAGATATGTTTCTTTGAACTCAGCAGCAAGATGGACCATTTTACTCTTTTGACTTCAGATTGTTGAAGTAGCTTAAATGTCAAAGTCACAGCATCTGATAACCACAACGTCAGTTCACCAAGCACCAATCTGTGCCTGTTATTACACTTGACACACAATAGAACATGGATATGCTGGTCATAACTAAAAGCAGGAAATGCTGAAAGGCACTCTTAAATAGAAAAGGCATGGACTCAAGTAATTACTTACATCCTCTCCACTATAGGGAGGGAAGCAGAAATCACGAAACAGGAACACAATTCTCTCCATCCACTCACCAAAGACTGCTCCTACTTGGCTTCAGCAGCAGGTCCAAGGGGGAGAAAATTGATTTAGGTTTGAATTTTATTGTCACGGGTGCTCAAGTACAGGAGTACAGTGAAAAGCTTATAATGTTGGTTATATCAGGAAATAATATTGTCAAGAGCCTGCAGATAAATCGAACAGGCTGCGCAGAGATAGCTTGGAAAACAATCTTGCTTTAATCTGGGCAAGTTGCCCCCATCTCCCAATGGTGTTACAGTAAAGGATGCAGTTTCAATGTAATGTAATCTGGCTGTCTATCCTTTTCCACCAGCCAGGCGAGAGCTTGTACCCACTGCCAGTCATTATCTTTGCGGAGAATGCTGAAGATGGCCAGTCCACTGTTCCCTGTCTTCATCAATAGAACAATAGGAAATGGAACGAATTAGGAACCTTTATAGAGAACATTTTGTTTTCTTTATCATTGCCTTTTCTTATAATAAAGAGATTTGCATGCTTCAAGCTGTTAACGCTGGAGAACTTTGCTGTTTCAAGTACCAGAGATCAGTTTCTCCGAGGCGATGTACAGAATGACTGACACACTGTCAAATTCCCCCTTTAATTCCCCCATATAATATTCAGAACAGCTTCATTGGTGCAGTATTTAGCACCAGCCCAAGTCTTCTCTGAGCTGTCTGAATGAAGTTGTCATTGGGAACTGGTTAAGGTGTATGTCATTAAGATTTGCAGACAACTGATACTTCAGGATGAATGTAAAACTAGAGACCAGGGTAAAAGTCTTGTAGCTATACTGCTTTAACATCTCTTCTCCTTTAGATCCTTCACACTAACAAAGGTATATTCTCACAATCCAGATCAATAGCCCTGCTGAAAACTGTAGTCGTTTTCAGAATACTAAATTTTTCAAAGGCTCTCGTAGCCTTGATATATTGTGGACATCAAGAGCAAGCTGCAGCTAAAGTACTAACCTATACTACACCTCCCAAAAGCTACATCTCTGACACCTCATTACACACCCCATGAAGCCAATTGGAAAATTGACAGCAGAATTCATCATCCTGCGTTAAATTGTATAATCAGGCAGTGGTATAATGTAACAATATACACACTGATACAGTGGGGTGATGCCTGGGACCACCCACTGGAGAGGGAGAGTTGGGGGGACTGAGGGGTGGGACCTACATGGTGAAGGCAGAGTGCTGTCACCAATCCTCCTCCCAATGTGAGGTGAAGGGACTGTTCACTAGTCCATGGTGGATGACGCACCATGAATATGTCTCAGCAGAAGGGCCACAAGTGT
Source organism: Chiloscyllium plagiosum (assembly GCF_037043375.1). Taxonomy (NCBI): domain Eukaryota; kingdom Metazoa; phylum Chordata; class Chondrichthyes; order Orectolobiformes; family Hemiscylliidae; genus Chiloscyllium; species Chiloscyllium plagiosum. The sequence goes on along the minus strand of NW_028270155.1, from coordinate 69,756,515 downwards.
TCCTGAACAAGATTAAGTTTGTGATATCTCTGTATAAAGGCTACATTAAATCTTAGGCACATGAACTACTCCTAACTCTAGGGCAGAGAAGACGGGAGGTGTCTGCATCGGGGCTTTGTACCAGAGTCTGACTGTTTCTTCGCCCAGTTGCTGTGTGACATTATCAGACTGGAGCTCAGAATAGCTAAGTGTTAACTCTTTCAAAACCATTACCTTACACTACAATAGACGTGTCACTCTATCCGACGTAATTGTATCAGAGGTCATCAGTCTCTTTGCAAATTCAGGTTTAAGTGGCTGGCATAACCACATCTACATACCAACAATGCCAAGGAGATCGTCAATGACAACACTTCAGAGCAAGACCAGTCATGCAGAGAATGTTACGAGCAGTGTTGAAGCGTTGAAGAGAGGGAGAGTAACTCGGGTAGAAAGATCCAATGGGAGGGGCAGAAGCAGTGGGCCAGGAATGGTGGGAGAGTACTAAAGGTAGAGGGGCTGTGAAGCATGAAGACAGGAGGATGTGACTGGGTGAGGAGTGGAGGCAGAAGACTAATGGAGACAGAGGGGATGGTAAACTGTCATGACGAAGAGAGAAGACATCACTACATCTTTTAGGAGAAGTGAGGGAAGCTTGGAGAGAAATTGTGGGATTTCTGTTGCATTCCATAAACATGAATGGGTCAAAATGATGCTTTCTGTAGTTCTATGATTGTTATTCAAACCCACTCCCCTCCCCCTTTGAGAGGGTGTTGAAGCAGAGGGAGCTTTGGATTTAACTGGGGCGCTTACCCATGGTCAAACAGGCTGCTAGCAATCAATATCTGGGCTCACACGCAGCTTATGCATGCCCCCAGACCCCTCATTACTTCATTAATAATGGAAGGAATATTAAAGAATGATATGTAGCAACCAAGAGGTGGCTCAGTGATTAGCACTGCTGCCTCACAGTGCCAGGGACCTGGATTCAATTCCACCCTCAGGTGACTTTCTGCGTGGAGTTTGCACATTCTCCCCGTGTCTGCGTGCGTTTCCTTCGGGTGCTCCGGTTTCCTCCTACGGTCTAAAGATGTGCAGCTTAGGTGGATTGGCCGTGGGAAATTGCCTATAGTGTGCAGGCTAGGTGGATTAGCCATGGGAAATGCAAGGCTACAGGGATAGGATGGGATGCTGTTTGGAGGGTTGGACTTGATGGACTGAACTGCCTGCTTTCACACTGTAGGGATCCTATGGTGATCAAGACACTTATGGTACATTTTACCAGTCCATATATTGTATAGGGAGGGTCACCACCTCACTTACTGCATTGCCACGCACCGACACAGTGCAATGTAAAAATGATGTACTATTGTTTGATTTATTTTTTTCCCCAGTTCACACCCAGCAGCTGCCAGTTCGGCAGTGACATGGCCCATATTGAGTTGCACTGTGCAGCCTACCTCAGCAATGGGAGGCCTCCTGGTTTATATTTAGCTTCAGTCTAAGACACAGCATCCTGTTTGCTGTGCCTTACCAAGGAAGAGGCACCTGTGACGTTGGAGCCCAGTGCTTTGGACAGGAAATATGGGAAGCCCAGATGGCTGGAAGAAGCAGCATGCCTCAAACTTGGAATTTTGGCAGCCGGAATTGATTTAAAAAAAGCAACTATTCCAGTTAGCATGGTTCCAGAACACTGTGAAAGGGTCACCCCGCGAGCTAAGCGGGAGAAACAAATCTGGATTTTCATCGCTTACACTGTGTGAGCACAACCTTTTGAAGATCAACCCGTCTAAGTTTGTACAAAACTTCGATACTCCTGATTTCTTGCACCCCCTCTTCCCGGTATATTTAAGGAAATTCAGGCATCTAGAACACTTGCAGAAAATCCGAACGCCTCCTACATCACCCCACACCAGCTTTGTGAGCTCCTAATGCAAGGCTGAATAGCATTGTGCTTTGCACTTCAGATTTTAAAAGTTGCTCAGGGTTTCAGGATGCGTGCTGACTACCTGAGACTCAATGTTTCCCTTTGTGCATGCCTGATAAAAGACAAGAAGGATCGAACCATGGATGTCTGCTTTTTAGCACCAGCATTGAGGGCTGAGACGGGAGTGAGTCATAAAAATGATCCATGTGGATAACAATAAGGTTGAATCACATTCAAGTTTTAAAAGGTTACAATGGGAACATCGAGGAAAGATAAAGCTTGCCTTTGTGTAGCGCCTTCTGCAACCTCAGAACGTCTGATGAGTTTCACAGCCAGTGAAATGTCTTTTGTAGGTGCAGTTACTGCTGTAATGAGGGAAATGCAGCCACAATTTGCTCACAGATTTCAGGGAGATGATGACCAGAGAACTTAGGAGAGTTGAGGGTTGAATGAATTGAATTGAATTGGATTGAATTGAATTTATTGTCACGTGTACTGAGGCACAGTGAAAAGCCTTATCTTGAGAGCAATACAGGCAGATCACATAGTTAAGTAGCATAGATAGTAAAAATAATAGGTAAACAGCAGCAAAAACAAAAACACAGGTACAGGTGAATGTTAAGATTTTGTGAGTCCTTTCAGTATTCTAACAACAGTAGGGTAGAAACTGTTTTGAAATTGGTTGGTGCGTGTGTTCAGGCTTCTGTACCTTCTCCCCAGTGGTAGTGGCTGGAGAAAAACATTGCCAGGGTAGGATGGATCTTTATGAATGCTGGCAGTCTTTCCTTGATAGCGGGCCTGGTAGATGGATTCTACGGATGGGAGGTTGGACTTTGTGATTGTCTGGGCCGAGTTCACCACTCTCTGTAACTGCCTCTGATCTTGAATGGTACAGTTGCCATACCAGGTAGTGATACATCCAGACAGAATGCTCTCAATGGCACACCTACAAAAGTTGGCATCTATAAATGTTAGTCCGTTCACTGGGCAGAACACCTGAATTGTCTTCAAGAAGTACCGCAGGATCTCACACACTCATGTGAAAGAGACGGCATTTCATTCGAAAAGTGTTGTCACTGACAGTGCGGTGTTTTCTCAGTATTGGTCTGAAGTCCCATGCTTCACGTGGTCACGTATCTGCAAGGGAGTGAAAACTATAACCTTCTGTTGGGTTTCTAAGAAGTGAGGAACGAGTCTGTAATCTTTCCAAATATTTCTTATATGTAAGCTACATAGTTGCAAGTTGAGACCCCTGCAGCAACAGCTTTTTCATGCTTCTGATACATCTTTTTTAACTTAATCCTCCCTGAAACTGTAAATAACGGTCAGTACCTTCAGTTAATTGTTCCGCGATATCTTCCCATGACATACTCCAGTAAGTTCATGCAAACTATTCCTCACACCCTAACCACAATACCTAGGGAACAGTCTGTTTGGCATGCACTCCATATCTGCTTTGAACCAATCTCCTTCATATCGACCACACCTGCAAGTCAGCTGTTTGCAACAGCATTTGTAAATTTAATCTTTCTAATGCTGTAGCTTAATCAAACAATTTTTAATATACTCCACACCTTCTGACTCTGAGGTATCTGTCCAACACACTAAACCAACATTAAAGTTACTGTTCACAATATTTAGACAATGGAAACGGTAAGATGGCGTAGGAATGGCGTTTGTTTTAAATAGTCTTGGAGAGAGGAGGTCCTGCAGCACAGTAGCTATACCTCGAAACTTCAAGTTCAACTCCCACTCCAAGGCTTGATGGCCGACGAAGGTGTGTTTACAATGCAGTCCAATAGATTAAGTATTAAACTGTCAGTTCTTCCAACACAGGCAATTGGTGGCTGGAAGAGGAGGAGCATTAACCATCATCTCATAGCGCCAGGCTACAACATTCATGTAAAAGTGTATGTTGCCAAAGGAAGTCTGACTTTGGTGTCAATTAGATGGGGTTTTATCCCTGTTCCGGCTGGGCTGGATTCAGGAGTTCCCTCCTTGCCCTATCTGTGTGTCAGACCTGCCCATGGGCACAGATGCCAAGGAAAAGTAGCAGCCTAATTATTTTTGGGACAATACTTTGATGTCCCCAGTCCATCACACAAGCAAACCTTCCATCCATTGACATAATATATACTTGCCCCTGCCTTGGGAAAGCAGCTAACATCTTCAAAGACCCCTCCCACCCCAGTTATAACCTCTTCCAACCTCTTCCGTCAGACAGAAGATACAAAGGTTTAAACACACGCACCAACGGATTCAAGAATAGCTTCATCCACACTGTTATTCGACTGGATGGATCTCTGAAATTTTAAATTTAATGTTGATCTCGCTCTTTGAGCACCTTCTCTGCAGCTGTAACATTGTATTCCTTGCTCTGTCCTATTACCCTAACACACTTTGTATGGTCATATCTGCCTGTACTGCACACAAAACAAAACTTTTCACTGTACTTAGGTACACGTGACAATAATAAATAAAATCAAAAATCAAAAATTTCTTGACTGCTGGCTGCCCTGAAAATGTGCTTCAGAAAGTTCTCTGCTTCCTTGCACACTTGAGAATGGGTTTAGTATTGACCGAAACTTTTAATAAAGCAGTGTCTTCTAAGCAAAGCCTTAAAATAAAAAGAAGGGTAGAAAGTTGAAGAGGAATTTTCAGAGCTTAAATCCTAGACAATCTGGGATGCTGTGAGGAATGAACAGGAGGAAGAGTTGGATCAAAGCCTATACCTCAGGACGTTGTAGGGCAAGAGCAGCTTAAAGAGATCAGGAGAGGCAGGGCATGGAGCAATTTTTAAAATAGGGTGAGAATTTTAGAATACTCATTAGGTTTTTATTGGGCTCGGAGCCAAAAGTAAGCCAGCAGACTCTGGTATGATGAGCGAAAGGGCCATAGTGCAGGTTAAGAGTTTTGAATGAGCTCAAACGTGTGTGAAAGACAGGCTGGAATAGTGCATAATTGGGTTTGGAGATGAGACACTCATCAGTAACTGAGCCATGGTTAGAGGTAAAAAGTGAGGGCTGCAGATGCTGGAGATCAGAGCTGAAAATGTGTTGCTGGAAAAGCGCAGCAGGTCAGGCAGCATCCAAGGAACAGGAGAATCGATGCTTCGGGCTTCCTGAAGAAGGGCTTATGCCCAAAATGTCGATTCTCCTGTTTCTTGGATGCTGCCTGACCTGCTGCGCTTTTCCAGCAACACATTTTCAGCTCTGATCTCCAGCATCTGCAGCCCTCACTTTCTCCTCGAAGATTTTAACCTACTGCGAATCCTCTTACAAGGATGCCTTCCTTGAAGAAGCTCTCTTCCTCCCTCTACAAGGATTTCAGTGAGTCCCTCTCTCACTGCACACACTACGTCATCTCCTCTGCACAGAAGCTCTTCAGCCACGTTCTCAAACAGACTCGCTACCACAGCCACATTCCTGAAGAAGGGCTTATGCCCAAAACGTCAATTCTCCTGTTCCTTGGATGCTGCCTGACCTGCTGCGCTTTTCCAGCAACACATTTTCAGCCATGGTTAGAGGTAGACTTGGGGTGATAATACAGCGTTGGATGTCTGTAGTCTTGGTGATGGAGAGGGTGTAAGGCCAGGAAGCCTCAGTCTGAGTGCTGAAGTTCTAATCAATCTAGTTTAACCCTGAGCTCATGGCGAGGGAAGAAGGTGGAATTGGTGGTTGGACAACAGAGTTTGGGATGCAAGCTGAAATCTATAGGTCAGACTTCCAACTATACAATTGGACAACATTGGAAATATGTAAGTCTGGACAGCATTCTGAGAACACAGAGACAGTGCCTGGAGAGGTGAAGTAGAACTGGATATTGTCAGCACGCGTGAGCAGTTTGACAACACAGCACAGATTTACAGCGCAGTGCCTTTGACAATATAATCAGTGTCTTCAGCATCCGGTGGATTAGGAAGAAGAGAGAGAGAGAGCAACATTATTGTAGCAAGATAGCCATCATATCTCTAACTTTTCCAAATTATGATGATAAGAAACATTAACTATGTTTCTCTCTCCACAGAGCCCACCAGGCCTGCTGAGTATTTCCATTTGTCAACTATTGTATCTGCTGTTGATTGCTTCTTATTGCCCCCTACTGGAAAGATGGCATCTCTCAGGCAGAATAGCAAACAATTCTCACTAAGATTCATAAGAGAACAGATATTTAACACAAGGTCACTGTGCCATTGTTGTGGAATGATAGCCCAGTCAGTCGTGTTCAAGTTTAGAATAGAGGGGGAGTGGAAAAGTTGGGAGAGGTTACAAAATTAGACTGCTTTATATTTATTTTTGCACATAAAATTCTGCGTAGAAACCTTTGCAGGAGGAGGCGACAATTATCAGCTTTTACTGAAATAAACCTGGGATTAACCAGGTGAAACAAATAGGGATTCCTCACACTAAACCTCCCATTAAAACAGTATGCAACCCAATTGTTTAATGGGGTTAGATACTTACATATCATCATAACTCCTTATTGACATGGTTCTAGTGATGCAGTGGCAGTCTCCCTACCTTTGAGCCTGGTGGGCTGGGTACAAATCTCACTTGCTCCAGAGGTGTTCATATCTCTGAACAGTTCATAAGAAGCTGTCTTTAATTCCTTACTGGATTCCTCATGATTCAGAGTTGTTCCTATTATTTGCTCCTACCGTACTGGGTCTCACTCACATTTCATTCAGCTTCAAGTAAGGGCACATCTATTTACACATACAATCAATAGACCTCAAACACATTACATTTAATAGATCGAATTTCCCCCAGCTCACTACTCCTTTAACAAGGCACTGAGCCCTTGCCCTGGTTTGCCATTCATTCTGCATCAGCTGCAGAGTTCCAGCAAACTATCCAACTGTAATGGCTATCATGTGCCTCTTCTGCACACATGCATTTTCCAGTAGGGATGGTGCAGGAGTGATGATTTTTCTCCTACCCCCTCCCTAATCCATTTAGGCAAACTGCAGTCGATTTACTTCCCTACAATCAAGTGCAACCCCATTGTGTTTGACTGAGATCAGTTCACTCAGCACAGACTGGTTACGAAATAAACTCAGCTTCGCAGTAGGCAACCTCACCCTGCCCTCAGCAGGGTGCCATTTTACCCAGGATGCTCTCATTGCAAACATTTGCTGTCACAGCACAGCAGAGAGCAGCACTCATAAAGTAAATAAGGAAGGCATTCTTTAATCTGGATTTGTAGTCACTGGAATGAGGTGCCGTTTCTCCTGTTTAACTCCAAATCTATTTCAGTAAAAACCGACAATTGTTGCCTGCTCTTGCAAAGGAAGCATTTAATGAACAAAAATAGAACTAAAAACCCACTTCTTGTGAATGGAATCCAAATCAATGAGACATAGGTCATCACAGTTTGATAGTGGAAATTTGGCATTCATGTGTAAGAATGAGCAAGGCTGGAACTTTCCAGAAATGCATTTTCAAAACCTATTTATAATGCTGCCCTCCTATTGTAAAAGCTTTGTTGTTCTTCTATGATATGATCATAGAAACCCTACAGTGTGGAAACAGGCCCTTCAGCCTAATAACTCTACAATGGCCCTTCAAAGAGTAACCCACGCAGACCCATTCCTCTACATTTACTGCTAACCAATGCACCTAACCTACAAATCCCTGAACACTACAGGCAATTTAGGACAGCCAATTCATCTAATCTGCACATCTTTGGACCGTGGGAGGAAACCCACACAGACACAGGGAGAACGTGCAAACTCCACACAAACAGTCACCTGAGGCTGAAATCAAACCCGGGTCCCTGGTGCCGTGAGGTAGCAGTGCTAACCACCGAACCACTAAGCACATCTTATTTTTCCATTTAGAGAGAGACAGACTCTAAGGTATGCTATGGGTTCCACTTACTCTTTTCTAGGATCTTTCATTTTCCATTAAGATGCAGGAAGAAGTCAAGTAATAAGTAAAATGATCCATTTTCCCCAAGATCTCAGTGGGTAAATGTTCCATATGATGTGGGAATGGGTCTGAGCTTCAATTTACAACTGGCTCCAGTATCTCTGAGTGGCAAGGTTGGAGAAAACACAAGTAGAAATGTGTGAATTCTTTCTCTGGCACTCCCAATGTCTGCTTCCCAAACACCACTGCACGTGAAGTCCAACACTCTGACTGACACCTCTCTCACAACAAATGTGGTGGCCTATCACTCTAGTCTTTACTAACTTCCATTTGCTCCTTGCCCCTGTTGTTCAGCCCTATGCCCAAATAAAAACAAACCCACTCAGCCCTTGCTTACCCCTTGCCCAACCCACCACTTTGTCTCTTCAATTTCCTTATACACCACCTTTCCCATAATGCAACTTCCACTAACATTGACTGACATCAGTGGCAGAGATCTGGTCCTGTCGCCTCTTGCACTATAGGTCTCCACTAAACATCGAAGGCTGAAGGGTAATTTTTTAACAGAAGTCTCTCAAATTAGGAAATGATTTCATGAAATGGTTGGAGAGATTATTTGCTGGATGTAGGTCAACAAATACATTGAGTTAGACCCCATTTACCATCCCCTGAGAAAACGAACAGGACATGATTTCACCACAGGAAATGACATCACCACAGAAAATAATATCACCAACCCAAAGAAACCCAAATAGAAAGCAGGAAATTATCAGCAGTGCTTCGCCTGAGGCCCACTGAAGATGTTACCTAGTAGGGTAACAAAATGTCTGGAAATGAACCTTTCAGCTCAGCAGGCAAACCTACATCCAAAATCTCAACCTGAGATTCAGAAGAATGAGAGGTCAGATCTTGAAGGACTGGATACAATAGATGACCAGAGGATCTTTCCTCTTGCGGCAGACAGTAAAGTTAGGCAACATTGTTTATCAATAAGGGACCTCCGATTTAAAACAGAGATGAGAAGAACTGTTTTCTCTCTCAGAGTCTGTTAGAGTGTGGAGTGTGACGGTAGTAAAGGCTGTCTTTACTCAAGTTGGAGTTTGATTGATTTTAGATGAACAAGGGACTCCAGTATAATGGGATCAAGACAGGAAAGTAGAGCTAAGACGACAAGCAAATCAGCCAAACAGCTCTGATCTTGTGGAATGGAGGAGCAGGTTTGAAGGGCCAAATGGCCCACTCCTGCTCCTTAGAGCTATGAGAGAGAGATTGACCTTGACCCATGCTGCCCACTGGTTGAATGCAGACTCAGGATCTCGGTTTCAAACTTGGTCAATGGGAATTTGTGAAAAATACTGGGGAAGTTTACAGCTAATCCTAGAAGTGAACCTCCATAAACCAGCCCACCTCAGGAAATGAAAAGGATGAAGTAAAAGAGATTACAGTTTCTGGAATAATAAGTGACCAACTGGAAATGCAAAACCATGTGAAAATGTGAAACTCAATTGAAAAGGTGCATGCATTGGGAGACAACAGATATGAGCCAGACAATAACAGCCTCAGCATCAGAACAGCTTACCAACTTTCTAGGGACCCACATGGAAAGTGGGCACTTGGAGTGGTACTCCATTGAGTCATAGTCATTGAGATGTACAGGGTATCAGTAAAATGGAATCTGAGCAAGGGTGCGTAGATCACATGCAGACAGGGTAGTTAAGAAAGAGTTTAGTTTGCTTGCCTTCTTTGCTCAGTCCTTTGAGTATAGGAGTTGGGATATTAAGGTTATACAGGACATTGGTGAGGCCTCTTCTGGAGCACTGTGTCCAGTTCTGGTCACCCTGCTGAAGGAAGGATATTATTAAATCGGAGGTGGTTCAGAAAAGATTTACCAGAATGGAGGGCTTGAGTTATAAGGAGAGGCTGGAGAGGCTGGGACTTCTTTCACTGGAGAGGAGGAGGTTGAGGTGTGACCTTATGGAGGTTTATAAAATCATGAGGGGTATAGATAAGGTCAATGGTAGATGGGGTATTTCAAAACTAGAGAGCATATTTTTAAGGTGAGAGGAGAAAGGTTTTAAAGGGACATGAGGGGCAATTTTTTTCACACAGAAAGTGATACATGTGTGCAATGAGCTGCCAGAGGAAATGGTGGATGTGGGTACAGTTACAACATTTAAAAGGCACTTGGATGAGTACATGAATAGGAAAGGTTTGGAGGGATATGGGCCAAATGTGGGGCAAGTGGGACTAATTCGGTTTGGGAACCTATCTGGCAAGGACTGGTTAGATCGAAGGGTCTGATTCCATACTGTACGACCCGGTGACAATTTTGGGGAAAGTGCTGGGAGTGCTGGTGGAAGGTGGGGAAATGGTAAGGACAACAATGAGACAGCATTGTATTTTCGCCATCACTTACTTTTTAAATGGTTCTCTACACAGTAAAGCACATCTTTGGAGAGAAAAAAAAGGCAGGTTAGCTATATAGCTCTGTTTCAGCCCAACAATTAATCCTGTCATAGAGTGCTCTCAATGACCATAGACAAACAGGAAATGAATACAGAGAATGCTGGAGGAATTCAGCAGGTCTGGCAGCAAGTGTGGAGAGAGAGAGAGAGAGAAATCAAAGTTAATGTGTTGAGGGAGTGAGGGATATCACAGGGAGGTGTAGCTGAGGTAAAAGCCACAATCTTACTGACTGATGGGGTAGAATTGTGCCTATTTCTACTTTAAATGTCCTGAGCTTAATACACAAAAGATAAATGCACAAAATCACTTCTCAAACAATAATAGAGTTACTGGAGAACAGATCACTTCAATACACTGCAAAGAGAAATTGGTTATCAGATTGACGAATCAACATCTCACTGTGGTAGTGAGTTGAAATTCAATTTATACTATTCTCTTTGCAGAACATTTCAAACTTAGCAACAAATAAAAATGTCACTTTACGGTTATCTTTTGAAATTTATGAGAACTTCTAAAGTAGTTGCATTTGCTCATCACAAAGTGAGAGTGAGATATTTCTCGAAAGGCTGTTATTTGAAGTAATGAAGTAACGAGGAAGTTGATAGCTTATCAGCGAAATGCATAAAAAGTGCTTTCTGTAAGGTTGAAAAGACACGGTTGGATTCAGCCAGTGCAGAGCGTAAAGCTGTGTTTCAGTTTCCAAGGGACTTCCTTCACAGAATTCATCCCATGATTAAATGAATGCGAGGTTCTCAGACACACTACAATGTCCAGTACATCCAAGTGACCTATGGCTGAGGAGAGCTTCCAAGCAGTGACCAAATGCTGGGAGGAGGAATTGAGAGAAAGACAAGACAAGGGGGGCATCATAGAACTGAGATCACAAGATCCTACAACCTGATCAAGGTGACCCACGTTAAGAACAGAAAGAGGCCCCAGTTCCTTCAAATTTCAAGATAGACCATAGTTGATCTGTGCCACTGTTCCATTTATTTCCATATCCTACTGAACATAAATTCTAGTGATCAATGTTTTGAATGTTTTTGATTAACCGAATCCCCACACCTTTACTGTGCCTATCTTTCAAACCAACTGATGTGTCATTGAGCTGAATGTTTGAGAATACTTAACTTACACCTTCATGTGATAGTCTAAGGAGGAGAGGGAGATTGGGGAAGAGAGAAGATGGTGAATTTAGCATAACAATAGAATAGACAATGTGCCACTTTGTATGGGCAAAATCTTTGACTGTCAATCCTGATTTGGCAAAATCTTGGATGACCACCAAGTTGTTCTGATCTCCTAAAATACCTTGTCATTGGTAAACTATGCTCAAACATGCCAACTGAATGAGTCAGTGTATTTTCACACAAGTTCTGTAATGGCAAACTCAATGAATATTTGTTTTACTTATCAGAATAAAACAAATTAGTACAACTGCACATCAGTTCAACACTCATTTAATAACACTGGAGAAACAATATTTGACATTTCTAACAATCCGAAGTTACGGTGCAAACAATTATATGCATCATTTAGTGATACATTTCAGATCATTATCACAAACAAATTTCCTGCAATGTTGGAAAATATCTTGAATGTATTTTGATATTGTCATATTTTAGTCAAATTGTTCCAGAGGTGGTTGATGGATATTTGGGTGTATCGTGTGCCAGTGTGGGCCAGCATCACCAAGGGGATTCTTCACTGAGGAAGAGGCTGATTGCAAATGATATATGTGCAATACTTGGAATAGCTTGTTACTCTTTTTGATGAGTTTTCTGCTGATATTTGCAAGTTACAAGATGTGAGAAATGGGCCATTTACCCATTTTCTGACACTACAGTCTCAATACCAAACAGTCCCAGGTTCGATACATCACAGTTCAATTTGGAGCAAAGCTCCCCCTACTCTTCGCCAGCCACAAACTCAGGAGAAAACCTTTGATGTAGAACCTTATTTTTGACTGTATCTCCAACTGCCTTTACCCAATATCAGTCATTGACCTGAGTAATGGATTGCTGCCAACTGCTGATGGAGGTTTACTGCCAATTGACACTGGACCTTCTGCTCAATAGCCAGTCTGTGCCAAGTCAGCTGGGATAGCAGTAGGAATGCCACGCCGTGCCAAACTGACTATGAACCTCGTTTGGATGGATTGGTGGGGTTTGGGGAAGCTGGAGAGAATGAATCAACTGCAGTATAGTGGCACATCCTGTCAAGTACTTCATTGTGCATGGACAAGTTCACACGCACACACAGACACACTTCATATATTTAGCTTGGCTGGGTTAAAGTTAATTGCAATGGGATGAGTCCGCTTTCCCCATACAGAAAGCTATCTATAATGACCTTAGTTTCCTTCACATCTTTGAACTTTAGGCTGACTTAGGACCCTTATCAATCATTCTTTTTTTTGATGGTATAGACATGTTAACATCTAGTGCTCCCATCCAGACTTGGATCTGTCAGCTGTTCATTGTTTCTACCACTCCCCTTGTACCATCAACATGGCCAGTTCTAGCGCACAGACTACATGCTGCTGAGTGACCTTAATCAGCCCAAAGGACATATACAATTCCCAACTGTTTGCTCAGCATTCCTGTGGTTTCAGGTATTTCTTGTGCTATCTCTGACCTTTGTATGCTCCATAGGCCTGTCACTACATTGGGAGCATGGCTCAATTATGAGGCAAGCTTTGGCAGATTCAGATGGAGGGAAAGAAGGGGGTCGAGGGGATTAGAGGGAGAGGTCAACAGAGAGAGAGAGGAGTAAGAGAGAGAGATTGAGTTCAATGGAAAGAGAAGAGCTGAGGAAGAGGGAAGGGATGGGCAGGTGGATGGATAAATAGATGGTTGGAAGGATGGACAACTGGATGCATGGATGAATGAATAGATGGATGGGTGAATGAATAGATGGGTAGATGGATCGATGGGTGGATGGATAGATGGACAGATGTACAAACAGACAGACAGATGAATGGAAGAATAGATGGGCAGATGTATGTATGTATGGATGGTTGAACAAACAGGCGGACGGATAAATGGGTGAACGGATGGACAGATGGATGAATGGATGGACAAATGGACAGTCATATGGATGGATGAATGGACAAACAGACAGACGGATGAATGGACAGAGGGATGAGTGGATGGATGAATAGATGAACAGATGGATAGTGTGAGAGTAGTAGCAGCCACACTCGGACAAAAATAGCTGTCAGGAGGTGACACTGGAAAATCGCGGATGGAATTCAAATACCTGTTCCCCATTGCGCAGTTGGGAAATGCTACATATACTGAAGTCTTAAAGGGCTCCAAAAGGATTTCCGATTAAAGGTTAAAGGGTTGTGAAGCTGTCGCTTTATGCTGCTTTAAGCAGCTATCAGTGGTTATTAAAATATGCTGTGAAATTTTTATTTGGCAACAGATTGACGAAGGCTTTGTATGAAATAACCTCTCAGTTTTAAGTACAGCTGTATAAAATCAACTGAAAAAAAGAAGAATTGAGATAAATGATGCAGTTGTTAAAATGCTGCACTGTTTTGTGTTTGGTTTAAGGGAAGTGTTTTAGGCAAACGGTTAACTTCAGAACTTTTGTGATTGAATTGTCAAGCTTGGAATTTCATTTTCTCACCAGAATGAACTTCCAAATATTATTCTAGCCGATGGGTGAATTTTTAACTTTGGATAATAAAACTTGCTCATGATTGATGGTGTAAAATGGCTATTTAAAGAGGAATAAAGAAAATTGGCATTTTGAAACATTGGAGGGGCAGTTTTTTTTAAACTAAACTATTTAAAGATATGTTCTGAAATGTGAGAAAGCTGATTTCCAAGAGTTTGAAAAGTAAAATCTGTCAGGGCACCTAGGTCTTTTTCTCTGTTCTAAGAAATCTACAACATGTGACTATTATTTCTGTACGGAAGGAAGAGGGGTTGAAAACATAATTACATCTAAGACTTTTGCCCTGCCCCTTTTAAATGAGCAGAACAATTGACAACAGAACTCTGAGAGTTTGCGATGTTCAGTATGTTATAAATCTGGGGTTTTTGAATCATGAGAGATGTTTGGTCATCATGAAAACCACCATCAGACATCAGACATCTCTCTCTAATAAGAGAACAGCCCAATAATCCAGTGGGGTTACGGTGAATTTCCATGTTTTTCTTCACAATCAAAACAATTTTGATTTTGTTTTTCAGATGTGGCAAGGCAGCTTCAAGATCTCCTGAATCTGTCTGTGGCCTCTGTGATAACACTACTGCTTTAAGAGTTGTATTTTATCTTTTTTTTGAAGGGAGATTTTAAGTCAGAGCCATACAGCTGTACAGCACGGAAACAAACATTTCGATTCAACTCGTTCATGCCAAACAGATATCCTAACTTAACCTAATCTAGTGGGCGGCATGGTGACACAGTGGTTAGCACTGCTGCCTCACACCTGCTTCAATTCCCGCCTCAGATGACTGTGTGGAGTTTGCACATTCTCCCCGTGTCTGCGTGGGTTTCCTCCCACAGTCCAAAAATGTGTAGGTTAGGTGAATTGGCCGTGCTAAATTGCCTGTAGTGTTAGGTGAAGAGGGGAATGGTGGCGGGTCGGTGTGGACTTGTTGGACCAAAGGGCCTGTTTCCACACTGTAAGTAATCTAATCTAATCTTGTCCCATTTTCCAGCACCTGGCCCATGTCCCTCTAAACCCTTCCTATTCATATGCCCACGTAGATGCCTTCTAAATGTTGTAATTGTACCAGCCTCCATCACTTCCTCTGGCAGCTCATTCCATAAATGCACCACCCTCTGTGTGAAAAAGCTGCCCTTAGGTCCCTTTTAAATCTTTCCCCTCTCACCTTAAACCTATGACCTCTCGGTTTGGACTTCCCTACCCTGGGGAAAAGAACTTTTCTATTTACCCTATCCATTTCCCTCATGACTTCATAAATCTCTGTAATATCACCCCCTCAGTCTCCGACGCTCCAGGGAAAAAAGCCCCAGCCTATTCAATGTCTCTCTATTGCTCAAATCCTCCAACCCTGGCAACATCCTTGTAAATCTTTTCTGAACTCTTTCAAGTTGAACAACATCTTTCCTATAACAGGGAGACCAGAATTGAGGTGAAAAGCCATCTACTGAAAGCCCATAAAGTAAACAACTTGTGAGACTTTAGATTTTGTTTTAAAAACTAGAACAATAGAAGCAGCCTGAACGGGTGGGGAAAGCTTTCACAGAACCAGGATTTTTAGTTTTAGTTTTTCTGCGGCAGTTACTGGGGTCTTCAGGCTGGGCATGGAAGCTATTTTTCCCTTTCTCCCCTACTGCTAAAAGGTTTACAGGTTTCTGACAAATGGGATTAGATTAATTTAGGATATCTGGTTATCATGGATGAGTTGGGCCGAAATGTTTGTTTCCATGAAGTCTTCCTGCTGCTGAAGTTATACATGAGACAATCTATTTTACTGAACTTGCCTTTGCCAAGGGTGTGTTTATAGGATTACTATATTGGAACAGTCACTCTCTAGTAGTAAAATAATCCATTATTCTGTTAAGTTTTCCAATAAAGTTGTTAATCCAATTTCTTGTCTCTTTTGTTGGATGTTAACTATAGTATATGAATGAAGTATGTTTTGCTTCAAATCTGGTAGTTTGATGAATCGACTTACATTCAGAGTGCAAAGCTTAGCCCTTGCATTTAAAATAAGAAAAAGTTATGGACTAGGCTATCTTCTTAATATATCTTGAGGGGATTGGTCTGGTCCATAACATCTCAGTGTCATGATGCAGCAATGAACTGCAAACACTGTGCCCTTTGAAAATGAATCATCCTTAAACCACCCAAGCCATTTGTTAATAATGTGTCCAAGAATAGGAGAACTGCTGTGAAAACTCTAAATATATTGAGTATCAGGCATTTCAAACCCACCCGCCTGGACACACTGGAGGAAGCAATAAAGGATTACTTTCAGACTTACATGGGTTGGCATTCTGAAAAATTGAAAGGGATTTGAAACGGAATTGAAATTTAAAGTGATTCTGGGAAGAACAATAAAATGCACGAGTTACCATTAGTTCTGAAGAAGGGTAACTGAACTCTAAAACATGAACTCTCTCTCTATAGATGCTGCCAGCTGAGTTTCTCCAGCTATTTCTGTCTTTCCAAATTAAAGCTGAACCCTGCAGCATTAGGTTATGAAACTCTATGGACATTGGTACTATGGAACGACATGCATTGAGTTTTATTTCATCTGTAGGGCATGAGGGACTGAATGGCCTACCTCCTGTTCCTATATTCCAATGTTCCTCACCAAGGAGTTCCTGCCTCCTTCGTTCATCCTGCACCTAGTAAGATATGCTTTGTGAAGGTTTGTGAGCCAGAGGTACCTTAGAATGGTACCTTAACTCTGCGTACTCCCCGCAGATGCTGCCAGACCTGCTGAGTTTCTCCAGCAATTTCTATTTTTGTTTCTGATTCCTAGTCTGTGTCATGCCAACATTCTTAGATTTGCTCCGCTCTGTGCTACTCAAACAAAACGCAGGGTTTGCAATTATCATAGAATCCCTATAGTGTGGAAACAGGCCATTTGGCCCAACAAGTCCTAAACCGAACCTCCGAAGAGAACCCACCCAGTCCCATTCACTATTACTCTACATTTCCCCTGATTAATGTACCTAACCTGCACACCCCTGAACACTACGGAAAAATTAAGCATGGTCAATTCACGTAATTTGCACATGTTTGGACTGTGGGAAAAAACCGGAGGACCTGGAGGAAACCCATGCAGACACTGGGAGAATGTGCAAACACCACATACACAGTCGCCTGAGGCTGGAATCAAAACCAGGTCCCTGCCACTGTGAGGCAGCAGTGCTAACCACTTAGCCACCATGCTGCAGTACTACTATTCATAACCTCGCGGCATCCTGAAGTGTTCCACAGCAATTAAATGGCTTCAAATTATAATCACTGGCGACGACATGTTTCCTGCGTTATGGGCAACAATGACAAAAAAGCCATTTTGCGATTAGTCAGTGTCCACTGAAAGCATATGGAGACTGCATTTGAGAATGTAATCAGCCTTAGCTGTGATGCCAAGTTTAAAAGTCTGGCTGTTTAAATCCACGTGTGATGAGAGGCACAGTGGAACCGTTAGACCAGAGGGTCAGAAGTGCCTGTAAGAACTCTGTCCCAGTGAGAGTCATTGCTTCAAGAGAAAAGGGTTAGAGTTCAAACAGCAGCATTCTATGACTGGGTGTGAAGTATTATAAATTAGCCTAATTATAAAATGCCACATTCAATATCAAAGATGTATCCTTGACTTATCCTGTACTTTTAGGTTATATTACCGATCTTTAAACATGAAGTCATACACATGTAAGATGCACGATTTCCAATTGGCGGAAATAAATTGATGGCAACTGGAATAGTGTTATGAAGAAATACTCATTTGGAATGTGTCATGTGAATCGAGGATTAAATGCAATCTAATGCAGGCCATGACTGTCACTTTAATCCTGCTCACCCTAATTAAAGTATGAATGGATTTTCATGTTGCACATTTTTTGTTGCAATGAAGGAATGTTTTTGGAATGTAGAGATTGTAACAATGTATAAATATCTACACACAAGAGTGAGAGTCATGCAGTGCCTGACCGCAGAGCTGAACTATCACTCACTAGGGAATGACAGCCATACACTCTTTCTAAACAGGGGCATACATTTTGATGTATGGCCCTCCTGTTTTAATGTGTTGTTATTTATCTGAGTCTTGTGCATCTCAGGTCTGTCCTTTGTTTTCATACTGTTTGGAAAGAACGTGCAAGTTAGGTTAATATGTGTTCATTTCACAAGGGGTGACTGGGTTAAACGATTCAATTTCCGAATTTGAAGGGGAGAGGATTGAAAATCAAAATTGTCTGGTTCTGGTTCATGAAACTAAGACATATTTTATGAAGCCAGCAGTAGAGAAACAGATTCTGCCAGAAAACTGTGACCTTGTAAGTACTTATGCCACTTGCCATTCAATGGCATTACCATCACTGAATATCCTACTATCAATATCCAGTGTGACTGGATGGGCCATCCGAAATAATGAACTTATGATGGACAATAATAAACTTACCATGGAGTTACAAAAGATGGACAATGATTAAAGCATGCTGGGAAATAGAACCCAGCCTTGACTAAAGTGACTGTGTTAATCCACATGCTACAGAATCCAGATAGGATGCAGCTGCCCACAGACGGTTTGCAAACAAACTTGACAGCTGCAGACCCTGTAATACACGCCTGAAGTTGGACTTGAATGGGACAATGGAATGTGGCCCTCGGGACAATCAGGAGCAGTGAGTCAATTTGCTAGACATGGAGGTGCCTTGCACCCTTATTTGGAGGTGGATACGTGCATCCAGCACATATCATAATGGACACTTAAGGGCCACTTTGCCATCAATGTGCCAACACGTGGGTAATCGAACCTGATCAATCCATTGGCAGATCCTCAAGACCCTTCCAAAAGATTATGAAGGCTTGCAAAGATAAGAATTGCTGCAATTGCCGTAACTCGAGAATAACCACCCAAAGAAAAAATACCCCCAAGACTGTCAGAAGAAGAAGAAGACATCACCAAGTGGAGCCTGACAAGTTCTAGTGTGGTGCGAAACGATCATACAAAGTTAAGTAAAAGCATAAGCGTTTTGTTAGTTTGTAGTATATTTTATTGTTCTAATATTAGTTGTGTTCAATAAACGAATACTATTGTCTATAAGAATTGACTCAAGTTCTTTTGCAGAATATAAGAATTAAACACACCGTGTGGCAGGTACAACACCAGGACAAAGCATATCGCTTGCTTAGTATTCTATTCATGACCTCCAATATTCACCATTGAATGAAGTACAGTAACATCTTTAAGATGCACTGCTCTAACTCAGCAAGGTTACTTCAACATTGCCTTCCAAATCCATGACCTCTATCACCTGGAGGAACCAGGGCAAAAACATAGAAAGCCTTGCTTGTTTTCAATTGTGCCAAATCTCAAGGGGAAACTAAATCTTCTCCATCTCTTCTTACTTTTTAAAAAATATCATTGAGTCATAGACTTATACAGCACAGAAACAGACCTTTTGGTCCAACCAGTCCACGCCAAACATAATCCCAAACCAAACTACTCCCACCTGCCTGCTCCTGGCCCATATCCCTCCAAACCTTTCCTATTTATGTATCTATCCAAATGTCTTTTAAACGTTGTAATTGTACTCACTTCCATCATTTCTTCAGTAAGTTCATTCCACACCCAAATCATCCTCTGTGTAAAACATCAGCCTTTTATGTCTTTTTTAAATCTCTCTCTTCTCACCTTAAGAATGAACCCGTCATCCTACAGAAAACTCAACTACCATTAATTCTATCTCTACCGCTCATTATTTTATAAACATCTATCAGGTCACCTCTCAACCTCATATGCTCCAGTGAAAACAGTCCCAGCCTATTCAGCCTTTCTCTATAACTCAAGCCTGCCATATCTGGTAACTCTCTTCTGAACCCTCTCCAGCTTAATAATATCCTTCTTAAAGCTGAATTGGACACAGTACTGCAGAAGCATTCTCACCAAAGTCCTGTACAACCTCATCATGACTTCCAAACTCTTACACTTAAAGGACTGAGCAATGGCAGCAAGCATGCCAAATGCTTTTTTAACCACCTCGTCTATATGTGATGCAAACTTCAAAGAATTATGCACCTGCACCCCTAGGACCCTCTGTTCTACAACACTACCCAAGGCCCTACCATTAATTGTATAAGTCCTACCCTTGTATGTTGAACCAAAGTGCAATATCTTGCCTTCAGAAATATACTTCTCATTAAATCATCTGCAAGTGCATACAAAGGTTCTAAATCATACCTGAACCATCTTCGCAAAGAAGATCAACAAATAAATTGATTGATTGCAAAATCCAAATGATTTCTTGCTCAACAAAAGGTGTAACAAACACTGCTTTGGGAAATGTGTCTTTGTGATCTGGATCTTAGATTAGTTCCTCTAAATATTGTGCTGATCTTGTGTTTTGCCAATTTTCATCGTGTGTTTTAATAAAGACCGGTTGGTCTCATGTTGGTGGTTGGGAACTTACTGGAGAGAATTCGTAGGGAAAGGATTTACCCGCATTTGAAAAAGCATGACCTAATTAGAGACAGCCAGCATGGCATTGTGTGGGGCATGCCAAGTCTTACTAACTTGACTGAATTTTTCGAGGAGGTGATGAAGATGATTGATGAGGGTAGAACAGTGGATGTTGTCTACATGAATTTTAATTAGGCTTTCGACAAGGTCCCTCATGGTAGGCTCATACAGAAGATTAAGATGCATGGGATCCACAGTGACTTGGCCACATGGATTCAGAATTGGCTTGACCATAGAAGAACAACAGGTAGTGGTGGAAGGGTCTTTTTCAGACTGGAGTTCATGGCCAGTGGTGTTCTGTAGGCATTCTTTTTGGGACCTCTGCTGATTATGATATATATATATAAATAACTTGGACATAACTGTAGACAGGTGGATCAGTAAGTCTGCAGACGACACAAAGATCGGTGGAGTTGTGAGTAGTGTAGAAGGTTGTCAAAAGATACAGCAGGATATAGATCAGTTGCAGATTTGGGCAGAGAACTGGCAGATGGAGTTTAATCCTGGTAAGTGTGAGGTATTGCACATTGGGGAGATCAAATGTTAAGGAAAAGTATACAGTTAACGGCAGGACTCTGAACAGCATTGATGTATAGAGGAATCTTGGGGTTCAAGTCCCTAGCTTCCTGAAAGTGGCCACACAAGTAGATAGGATGGCAAAGAAGATGTATGGCATGTTTGCTTTTATTGGTTGGGGAATTGAGTACAAAAGTCAGGATGTCATGTTACAGTTTTACAAGACTTTGGTTAGGCCACACTTAGATTATTGCATGCATTCCTGATCGCACATTACAGGAAGGATATGAAGGCTTTGGAGCGGGTGTAGAAGAGATTTACCAGGATGCTGCCTGGATTAGAGGGTATGAGCTACAAGGAGAGGTGAGAAAAACTTGGGTTCTTTTCTCTAAAGGGGCAAAGGCTGAGGGGAGACTTGATAGAGTCTGTAAAATTATGAAATGCATAGATAGGGTTGACAGCCAGAATCCTTTTCCCAGAGTTAAACTGTCTAACACACGGGTAAGCATTTAAGGTGGGGGGGGGGGGGGGGTGGCTAATTTGAAGGAGATGTGAGGGGGAAGCTTTTTACCCAGAGAGAGGTAGGAGTCTGGAACATGCTGCCAAGGGTAGTGGTGGAGGTATGTACAATTGGGGAATTAAAGGGACTTTTAGACAAGGACATGAATGTGCAAGGAATGGAGGGATATGGACCAAGGGCAGGCAGAAGGGATTAGTTTGATTTAACCTCATGTTCGGCACAACACTGTGGGCTAAAGGGCCCATTCCTGTGCTGTACAGTTCTATGTTCTACAGTGTTGGAATCGTGGGCATTGATTTATTGTAATTGTAAAATATGCGCACGGTGACAGATACACTGTATGCATAAATAATGTGCAGGCTTTAATTCCAAAAGGACATGTGTAATGTGGTATGTAATATTTTCTTATAACCTGAGATCACAACACTTGATGTCCTTGCTTAAAAGTGGCCACAAACAGAAGATAAGGAGTAGCCAGAATTTTAACAGTTTGTGCAACTCCTCTTTGCCAACAGTTTCTGACATGACCCTGCATTAGTTTTCAATGGTCACTCACTTTATTTGAACATTGCAGGTTTTGACTTGTAATAAACTAACCATAGTCGAGACTGTGACGCTGGAAAAGCTCAGCAGGTCAGGCAGCATCCGAGGAGCAGGAGGATCGAACATTTCGGGCATAAGCCCTTCATCAGGAATCCTGAACTAATCATGAACAAATCATAGCTAAAAAATGCAAAGTTTACCATTAATTTCTGAAGGGGGATAGCAGATAATCAACCAAAATGAGCAGCTGGTCAAAGTCGCTTTGTGTGGCATTCTTCATAATTTTCTCAGCTTCAGTTAAATATTAATGCATGATTTACATGATTCCAACAATAGGACCCTCCTTACTGGTGCCTAACATCAGCAGGTTGAATTACTGGTATCAGTAGGCTGCACAGTGATGCCAACAATGTGGGTTCAACTCCCACAATGCTGAGGTCACCATGAAGGACTCTCCTTCTCAACCTCTCCTCTCACCTGAGGCATAGTAGGAGAAAGTGAGCACTGCAGATGCTGGCGACCAGAGTTGAAAAGTGTGGTGCTCGAAAAGCGCAGCAGGCCAGGCAGCATCCGAGGAGCAGGAGAATCAACGTTTCGGGCATAAGCCCTTCTTCAGGAATGAGGCTGGTGTGACAAGCGAGCTGAGATAATAGGTGGGGGGCGGGAGAGTTTGGGGGAGGGGTACTGGGAATACGATAGCTGGAAGGAGGTGAGGGTGAGGGTGATAGGCCGGAGAGGAGGTGGGGGCGGAGAGGTCGGGAAGAAGATTGCAGGTCAAGAGGGCGGTCCTGAGTCTGGGGGTTGGGACTGAGATAAGGTGGGGGAGGGGAAATGAGGAAGCTAGAGAAATCTACATTCATCCTGTGTGGTTGGAGGGTTCCTAGGCGGAAGTTGAGGCACTCTTCCTCTAGGCATCGTGTGGCCAGGGTCTGGCGATGGAGAAGGCCAAGGACCTGCATGTCCTTGGCAGAGTGGGAGGGGGAGTTAAAGTGTTCAGCCACTGGGCGGTTGGGTTGGTTTGTGCAGGTGTCCCAGAGGTATTCCCTGAAACATTCCGCAAGTAGGCGGCCTGTCTCCCTAATGTAGAGGAGACCACATCGGGTGCAGCGGATACAGTAAATGATGTGTGTGGAGGTGCAGGTGAATTTGCAACGGATATGGAAGGATCCACTGGGGCCTTGGAGGGAGGTGAGGGGGGAGGTGTGGGCGCAAGTTTTGCACTTCTTGCGGTTGCAGGGGAAGGTGCCGGGAGTGGAGGTTGGGTTGGTGGGGTGTGTGGATCTGATGAGGGAGTCGCGGAGGGAGTGGTCTCTCCGAAACACTGATTGGGGTGGGGAGGGAAATATATCCCTGGGTCTGTTTGGAGGTGGCAGAAATGACGGAGGATGATACAATGTATCCGGAGGTTGATGGGGTGGAAGGTGAGGACCAGTGGGGTTCTGTCCTGGTTCTCCCTCCCCTTCCTAGACCTCTCCATTTCTATCTCCGGCGACCGCCTCAACACAGACATTTACTATAAACCGACTGACTCCCACAGCTACCTAGATTACACCTCCTCCCACCCTGCCACCTGTAAAAACACCATCCCATATTCCCAATTCCTTCGCCTCTGCCGCATCTGTTCCCAGGAGGACCAATTCCAATGCCGAACAACCCAGATGGCCTCCTTCTTCAAAGACTGCAATTTCCCCTCCGACTTGGTCGACGATGCTCTCCACTGCATCTCCTCCACTTCCCGCACCTCTGCCCTTGAACCCCGCCCCTCCAATTGCCACCAGGACAGAACCCCACTGGTCCTCACCTTCCACCCCACCAACCTCAGATACATCGTATCATCCTCCGTCATTTCCGCCACCTCCAAACAGACCCCACCACCAGGAATATATTCCTTTCCACACCCCTATCAGTGTTCCGGAGAGACCACTCCCTCCACGACTACCTCGTCAGTTCCACACCCCCCACCAACCCAACCTCCACTCCCGGCACCTTCCCCTGCAACTGCAAGAAGTGCAAAACTTGTGCCCACACCTCCCCCCTCATGTCCCTCCAAGGCCCCAATGGATCCTTCCATATCCGTCGCAAATTCACCTGCACCTCCACACACATCATTTACTGCATCCGCTGCACCCGATGTGGTCTCCTCTACATTGGGGAGACAGGTCGCCTATTTGCGGAACGTTTCAGGGAACACCTCTGGGACACCCGCACCAACCAACCCAACCGCCCCGTGGCTGAACACTTTAACTCCCCCTCCCACTCCACCAAGGACATGCAGGTCCTTGGCCTCCCCCATTGCCAGACCCTGGCCACACAGCGCCTGGAGGAAGAGTGCCTCATCTTCTGCCTAGGAACCCTCCAACCACACGGAATGAATGTAGATTTCTCCAGCTTCCTCATTTCCCCTCCCCCCACCTTATCTCAGTCCCAACCCCTGGATTCAGCACCGCCCTTTTGACCTGCAATCTTCTTCCAGACCTCTCTGCCCCCACCCCTCTTAGGCCTATCACCCTCACCCTCACCTTCCACCTATCGTATTCCCAGCGCCCCTCCCCAAATTCCCCCCCCACCCCCCCACCTTTTATCTCAGCCCGCTTGGCACACCAGCCTCATTCCTGAAGAAGGGCTTATGCCCAAAACGTTGATTCTCCTGCTCCTCTGATGCTGCCTGACCTGCTGCGCTTTTTCAGCACCACACTTTTCAACCCTCGCCTGAGGCAGGGTGACCTTCAGGTTATGCCACCACCGGTCATCTCTCTCTACTGAGAAAACAGCTCTATGGTCTGGTAAGACTATGGTAACTTTAATTTTGATGTTGTTGGTTGTAGTGCTCTAATTAGGGGGATTGAGCTATACTGAAGAAACAAGCATAGTTTCTGAGTTAATTGTTATCCACATCAGTTTCTGAAATAATTTGCATGGATCTCTTTCCTGTGCACTGCCATTCTGTCCTGTTGATTTACCCTTAGTTACAAAATCTAATTCAAAGAATGCCAGATAAGCCAACTTCCAGCTGACAGGGAAATTCTGAAAAATCTAAAAGTTGCTTTGTAGTCAGAGAATGGGTAACAAACCTGAAATTCATTGCCTTCTTGCAGGCAAAATAGACCTTGGCAAACATCTTAACCTTCGGCCGAAAACGAAAATTAAATGAAAACATAGAGAAGCAATAACAGTAAACCTGAATTGCTTAAAGAAAAAAAATGCAATACTTCATTCTCAGCATTATTTTGTTGCAGTGTTCAACAAAACACAATTCCAGAAGCTATTTTGAAGTGTTTCATATAGCACTGCGCTCATGAAATTCTGAATCACAACAGTGTAGCCTTTGCTGTCAGTCCCAAAATTCAGGAAGCTTTGAGCTAAAAGAAACATGTCTATCAGTTAAGAAATATCTTGGTCACTTGAGCTATGCATTCAATATGAAGCAAAACTGGGAGTTCCAACAAGACCCCAACAGGGTGGTTGGTTTTCCAGCTGACTGGTCATTTGCTAGTGATGAGGATTGTTCATGTTTCTTGGTAATGAACCTATGGACATAGGGATTGGGAGATGAGGAGGCCACTCAGCCCCTCAGGCCTGGGCCATTCAAAAAGATCATGTCTGAGCTGATTACCACATGTTCCTACCTACTGCTGATAATCTTTCATCCACTTGCTTATCGAGAATTGATCTACCTCTGTATTTAAAATATTCTGCAGTGCTTCCTACAGATATCCACATGTTGCATTGAGAACACGTCACCAGCCATATTATGTCTGTCAAACCTTATTTATTCATTTAATTGGTTAATTAGTCACAAAGTTAGCTAAAGCAATATTAAGTTACAGTCTCCTACTTTTCAGAACCAACCACTGAACAAAATGAACTGGAAATGTTTTACACAGCTTCTTCTTCCTCATCCACATCAAATTGCTTTTTGCGTCAAATTCTTGATGTAATACCAGGTCATGAAGCACTTTGGTCTTGAATCATGCTGTGGTTCCCCATTGGTAGCCGTTCCAGGATGGAGTGTCGTACACCTCAGGTCTGACCATGGTGCTGTCTATCACAGCCACAACACAGGGATATTCACCACCTAGACTGAAAAGTAATCATCAGGATGAGATTTCATTGGGTTATTAGGAACCACATATGAGCTGGCCTGTTCAGAAATGACGGGAAAATAGAGAAGAACATTGGAGCCATGAAATGACAGGGGAGTGGCACAAAGGTTGGAATAATTCTCCATCAAGCCTAGTAATACAAAACAAGCTTTGTGAGGTGGTCTCTCTTTCAGCTTTGAGAAAAATGTTGGGTATCTACCAGTAATTACATCGTAGATGGTACTACTATTTTAGTTAGAATTCTAATCTTACTTGAGAAGTTTTTTGGCAAAATAAATAATTAGTTATGAATATTTTGAAACAACAATTTGCCTTGACCCTAAAAAATGACCCATGCTGTAGGCAAAGAATCCTTACAGCGCCAAAGTAGCTCACTTTCAGACAGATATCCTCAAGGTCAATAAAACAACAGACCTTAAGGAGTGATTTAAAGAAGGAAAGAGGGATGGTGAGGAAGGGGGACTTAGTGAAAGAATTTCAGAGCTGAAAGTGTCGACAACAGACCTTGAGTCATCTGCTGGAAGAATCAAAGATTAAAGGAGAAATCGGAGCCACAAATGGCACCTGCGTCAATCATTTTGATGCAAAGTCCAGCACAATTTTACACCTATTAACATATACATTTATAAGTACCTGAATCTGGACTTTTTACGGACTTGTGTTCCAATTAACCTTCCAGTGGAAGTGTGCCACCTTGGCACAGCACAATCATTTCCGACATTGTGTAGCGTTACATTTACAATTATTCTCCATGCAGGGAAGAATGCTAAATGTTTCCTCATGAGCAGGATATTTTAAACATGTGCTCATGGGTCTGCTATTGGGCGTGGTCAGGCTGGTTATAAACAGGCCCAATCAGCTTGCTATGGAGGCAGTCATCTCCACCGACTGCCTGCCTCTCTTCCATTGTTACGTTCGAGCCCGGGTGTCCTTGGAGAGGGAGAATGTGGTGCCCATTAATGCTCTTGATGTTTTTCAAGAGAGGTGGGCACCACAGGGGATACAATGCTTTATTTCCCCCCCAACTCCATTTTGATTTAGTCCTTTCCGTCACTTTTGATAGTTTGCATTGGCCATAATGGCTTTGCATGTAAATATTGAATTGGCCACACAGATGTTTCATTGATGATGGTTTGTGTTTATGAAGGAAATAAACAAAATAAAAAGAAACGCAATGATTTTGGTGGTGGGAAAGTCACTCAGTTTTGTGTGATAGCATTGCTGGATATAGAGAAGGGAAATGTGCACTGGGTTCATGATCTTCAGCCTCACTAGGCAGCCTCTCAGTTTGGGAGCAAGTGTCAAAAGCCATTTGTGGACAATTTGTACTTGCCAAAGACGACCTTACCTCTGGTTTGTGAACTGTTCCTGTGCCCGTTCAAATAGATGCTCTCGTGTATAATTCAACCAACTGAGGCTTTTGCCTTCTGTGCAATATTTTACCAGGTAGAACCTACTCATTCACATTCAGCCTGAAACCTGTGACTCATTGATAGTCTCGCGTTGTAGTGTGCAGGCCATTGCTTTTCACACTGTCAGTGTGGGTCACTGTGGCATCACAGTTTGTGCCTGATTTTTGTGCATTGCATACTCAACCAGACCTTAGCAGGGGGCCGAGAGTATGGTGTTGGAAAAGCACAGCAGATCAGGTAGCATCCGAGAAACAGGAAAATTGACGCTTCGGGCAAAATCCCTGATGTATCAAGATTCCTGATGAAGGGCTTTTGCTGAAACATCGATTGTCCTGCTCCTCAGATGCTGCCTGACCTGCTGTGCTCTTCCAGCACCACACTCTCGACCCTAATCTCCAGCACCTGCAGTACTCACTTTGCCTACCAGACTTTAGCAGGGTCCTGCTTCAGTCACATAAAGAGATGTTGGAGACATGTTGTTTGTTCTCCCTGCTCTTTCCAGAAGTAGGATGAGCTAATAAATTCACAGCATGAATAAAGTTCTTCTAAAACCATACAGGAATGTAACAGCAAAGAGATGTGGAGAGTTGAGTCTGGTCACGCTGATGTGCAACGTGCTGTAAAACTGGCATTGCCCAGTTTGCTCACACAGAGTTGCTGATCTTGCCTGGGACACAACAAGAGGAAAGAAAAGTCTGTCGTTCAGGTCGCTGTAGGGAGAGGCAGCAGTAAAATAAAGAGGAAGAAAACATTTTAAATAAAAAGGGAATTACTAGAAATTGCTTTTAAAATTCTTTGTCTCTCTCTCTCTCTCTGTTGTCCACTCATTTTCTCCACCTCGCCATCTCTTTCTGGGACTCTCTACCATTCCTCACACCCCATCTCTTTGTGTTTCTCCCCCTCTCCCTTTCTTTCTTTCTCTCTGTCTCCCTCCCCCTCTCTCTGTGTGCTTTCTCCTTCTACTTTTCTCCCCTGCCTGTCTGTCTCCTGACTCTTTCTCTGTGCTTTTCCCTGTCTTTTTCTCCCTCAGCCCTTGCTCTTTCTCCCCCCTTTCTCTGTGCATGGTGGCAGAGTGGTTAGCACTGCTGCCTCACAGCGTCAGAGACCCGGGTTCAATTCCCACCTCAGGCAACTGACTGTGTGGAGTTTGCACGTTCTCCCTGTGTCTGCATGGTTTTCCTCCGGGTGCTCCGGTTTCCTCCCACAGTCCAAAGATGTGCAGGTTAGGTGAATTGGCCATGCTAAATTGCCCGTAGCGTTAGGTTAGGGGTATGGGTGGGTTGCGCTTCGGCGGGTCGGTGTGGACTTGTTAGGCCGAAGGGCCTGTTTCCACACTGTAATGTAATCTAATCTAATCTCTCTGTGCCTTTCCCTGTCTTTCTCTCCCTCCCTGCCTTGCCCCTCGATCTTTCTCTCCAGGCCGCTCCCTTTCTCTATTTTCTTCCACTCCTTCTCCGACTTTCTTCTCTCTATTGCCTCTATCTCTTTCTTCCTGTCCCCTTTTCTTTCCCCATTCTCCTTCGTTTTCTCCCTCTCTTTCTCTGGTCTTGTTTTTCTCTCACTTCATTCCTCCCTCTTACTCACTTCAGCCTCTTTGTCGCTCTTATTTTGAATCTCCCCCCTTTCCCTTTCTCTCCTTCGCTCTCTCTCTCTCTCTCTCATGTTAGGCCTCTCCCCTCTTTCTGTCTCACTGTGGAGCTGCTGAACACTTTCTCTCGTCAGCTCTCTATCCCTGCTGCATGTGCTTTGTGACTTGATCCCATTCATTGCCCCTCTCTCTCTGGCCTGCTGCAGGAAATGCTGAACCAGTATAATTAACCAGATATTCCCTGTTGATAGATTCAGTTTCATCATTAGCTGACAGCCTGCAGCTCAAAGCCATAATACATGGACACACGACCAACCCCCATCCATTTGCTGAAGTCCTGTCCGACTCTGGATCACTAGACAGGGGCAAGGGCTTTAATTTCTCCCTCATTATCAATGGGTACAATATAACCTGTACCTGCTGACCTTTCCTCTGGGATAGAGTCAGCAGCTCTAGTACACCAGAATCACTGACATTTTCTTTCGTTAGCTTTAGCACATGATTCAGAGCTTTCTATATTTGTGTCCTTTAAAATTCAGAATCTGAAGTGAAAAGGCAGACAGTAAAGAGAAAAAGCGAACCACAATTTGCTTTTCTTACAGGTGGCCAGGCGTCAAACTTCCCACTGAAAACTGGACCTGTTGATGAAGCTCTTCTGAAGTGTAAGCATTGTTCCAAAATGTCTGAACCATTACAGTTTCCACAAACAGCGATGTGGCAAATAGGCATAATCCTCTTTTCTATTCAGCCTCTCTCATTTTCCTTGGAGTCACCAGAATGTAGATTGATTGCTCTTTTCCGTCTCCTCCTTTCAGTCACCCATTCCACTTCTAGTCCCACTGTCTTTAAGTCTCTCACTTCTTTTTCTCAGGCCTTTCTCTTCCCCACTTTCCTGGCAGCCCTCTCTCCAGCAAATACTCTCCCTCCCTCTCTCCAACACTCACCTCAGCAAATACTCTCCCTCCCTCTCTCCAACACTCACCTCAGCAAACACTCTCCCTCTCTCTCTGCCTACTCACCTCAGCAAATACGCTACCTCCCTCTCTCCACTCCCCTCAGCAAACAATCTCCCTCTCTCTCCTTACTCACCTCAGCAAAATCTCTCCCTCCCTCTCCCCACTCACCTCAGCAAACACTTTCCCTCTCTCCCCCTAATCACCTCAGCAAACACTCTCCCTCCCTCTCCCCACTCACCTCAGGATATTCTTCCACCCCTCTGTCTCTCCTCATCACTAACCTAACCGAACACACTTTCTTTCCACAACAGATGATCAGACCACTTAAATCTCTTCTTAGATACTTTGCCTTTCATTCTCTGCCATTGGCAAATGTCTAAAATACAGAGCTTAATACCACTAGGGCCTTGCTTTCCCACTTGCAAGTAGAATGAGTTTAAACCTGCTCACCAGGAGCATCTTGGTCACTGAAAGCCGTCGCTTATTAATTCTTTACAGATTTTGAAGAACATGACAAGTTGAGTATGCAATACACAGAAAAACAGACACAAACTATGACACAGTGACCCACACTGACAGTGTGAAAGATAATGGCCTGAGCGCTACAATGAGAGAATATCAATGGGTCACAGGTTTCAGGCTGAATGCGAATGAGTAGGTTCTACCCGGGAAAATATTGCACAGAAGGCAAAAGCCTCAGTTGGTTGAACTATGCACGTGAAAAGCTGAATGGGAGAATGACAATGAGCAGCTATTTGAACTGGCACAGGAACAGTTCACAAACCAGTGCTAATGCCGTCTTTGGCAAGCACAAATTGCTGACAAATGACTCTTGACTCTTGCTCCCGAAATGAGAGGCCGCTTAGTGAGACTCAAGATTAGGAACTCAGTGCACATTTCTCTTTTCTATACCAAGAATTGCTATCACACACAACTTTCCCACCACCAAAATCATTGTGTTTCTTTTGATTTTGTTTATTTCCTTCCTAACCACTAACCACCATCAATGAAACATCCGTGTAGCCAATTCAATAATTACATGCAAGGCCATTATGGCCGATATAAACTATCGAAAGTGAATGGGGTGGGAAGGGCACACACTTAGAACCTACTCATTCACACTCAGCTTGAAACCTGTGACCCATTGATATTTTCTCATTGTAGCATGTAGGCCATTATCTTTCACACTGTCAGGGTGGGTCACTGCGGCATTACAGTTTGTCCCTGTTTTCTGTGCATTGCACACTCAATTTCTCTTGTTCTTAAAAATCTGTAAAAAATTAATAAGTGACAGCTTTCAGTGATGCTCCTGGTGAGCATATTTAAAATCATCCCACTCCCAAATGGGAAAGCAGCATGGTGGCTCAGTGGTTAACACAGCTGCCTCACAGTGCCAGGGATGCGAGATCGAAACAAATCTTGGGCGACTGTCTGTGTGGAGTTTGCACGTTCACCACGTGTCTGCCTGGGTTTCTTCCAGGTGCTCTGGTTTCCTCCCACAGTCCAAAGATGTGCGGTTCAGGTGAATTGGCTATGCTAAATTGCCCGTAGTGTTTGGGGTTAGATGTAGGTGTAGGTTAGATGCATTAGTCAGGGAAAATATAGAAAATGTAGGGGAATGGGTCTGGGTGAGTTAATCTTCAGACGGTCAGTGTGGATTTGTTGGGCCAAAATGGCCTGTCCCCACACTGTAGGGGTTCTAGGAGAAATTAAAATGGAGTAGGAGGGGGATATAAAGCCTTGCATTTCCCAAGGTGTGCTCCTCTCCCTAAGGGCGTCAAGAGCATTGATAGACACTGGGTGCTCCCTCTCCAGGGACACCTGGACATAAACGTAACTGCAGAAGAGGTGCATTAGTCAACAAAGTTGACTCCCTAGACAGCCCATTGCCTGGACCTGTTTACAACCAGCCTGGACAGGGCCAGTAGCAGACTCATAAACAGATCCTCCAATCTGCAGCACACATTTAAAATATTCTGCTCATGAGCAGTCAGTAGTATGCTTCCCTGCATTGAGAATAATAGCAAATGTAAAGCAACACAACTGTACTTTTCCACTGGAAAGATAATTGGAATATAGGAGCACGAGTTTGTAAAAAGTCCAGATCCGGATGCTTAGTCTACAAATGCATACATTAACGGATAAAAATTTGTGCTGGAATTTGTATCAAATTGATTGAAACAGTTGTCATTTGTGGCTCCTATTTTCTCCTTTAATCTTTGACTCATGGTCAGTTGTTAATGCTTTAAGTTCTAGAATTCTTTTACTAAACTCCTCTTCCTTAATATCTCTTTCCTTCCTTAAAACATTCCTTGATGTCTGTTGTTTTATTGACCTTGAGGACATCTGTCTGAAAGTGAGCTACTTTGGCACTGTAAAGAATTCTTTGTCTGCTGTTATGAAGTTGAAAGTGTGTACTGTACCTTTAAGAGAGAATGAATGCTGTTCTGCACTGAGAGCTTCTAAGCAACTGTCACATGACTAACTAGCAGTCTCAGAGCGAACTGGAAAATTGAAAGTACGTAACATTTGGCTGTGAAATGGATACCTGAGTTGGTTGCTGCTTTGACAGCAATTCAAATGTAACCAGATTAAATTATGCCTCAGGATACTGAAATCCAATCAAATTTGAATGATTGTTTTTCCAACATTGAACCAATGAGATGTTCCAATATTGGGGGTATAAAAAAAGCAGGCATTTTGAAAGTCAGACAGAGTAACTACCATTGAGACAGACCCAAGAAATTAGGATCACTCGCTATCAAAGGCATTTTTTTGTATGAAACATATTTGCAGTAAAAGAAAGACGATGACCCAGGGAGATCTTCAGCCGGAAGAGGAAAGACACCAAAGATGACAGCAGCTGTGGTTTTGAAATTAAGTTGATGCAATTTTAATAAGTATTTTATTGGAACAGTATATAGTTATGGAGTTGGAGGCAGATAATAAGTAGTTAAGAGAAAGGGGGCGGCTTGGAGTTGTGAATACTTGTTGTTTAATGGTAACTTTTAGAGTTAAAGAAGAAATTGATATTATTTTCTTTAGATAGTGGAATTTGGGAGTTCCATGTTACTCATACTTTAACAGATTACAAGATGAGATGTCCTTTTCTGGTCGTTTTGTTCAATTAACAGAAAGGTTCACCACCATGTCATAACACTACCACATGAGACATTTTATTATGCTCAAGGCAAATTATTGTTTCAAAATATTCATAACAAATTATTTATTTTGTCAAGTAAGATTGGAAATCTAACTAAAATAGTTGATACCATCCACAATGGTTGATACCCAACGTATTTCTCAAAGCTACGAGTGGCCACCTAGCAAAGCTTGTTTTATATCACTGAGTTTGATGGAGGTTTACTCCCAAACTTTGCAACACTATGCCTGTCATTTCTTTGCCCCAATTTTCTTCTTTATTTTCCTACCGTTTTCTCCCAAATGGGCCAGCTCATATATGGCTCCTAATAATCCAATGAAACCTCAAGCTGGTAACTAGTCTTCAGTCTAGATGGTGAATATCTCTATGATGTAGCCATGATAGGCAGCACCATAGACACATGGTGTACAACACTCCATCCTGGAAGGGCTACCGATGGGGAACCACAGCACGATTCAAGACCAAACTGCTTCACGACCTGGTAATAAGTCAAGAATATGTTGCAAAAAACAATTTGATGTGGATGGGGAAGATGTTTTGTAAAAGAAATCCCCTTTCCATTTGTCTAGTAGTTGGTTCTGGAAAGTATACTGTAAAGACTGTTAGTTGATATTACTTTAGCTAACTTAGTGACTAATTAATCAATCAATAAATAAGGTTAGACAGACGTGATAGGGCTGGTGATGAGCTCTGGCTATAACATGCGGATATCTGTAGGAAATATTGCAATCTGCCACTACTATCTCCATAGCAAGTGTCTGTAGCTTCCCTTCTCACCCTCAAATTGTGCCTTGGAATTAAGGATATGCATTAATTCTGACTTTGCAAAAAGGTGCACATCCTTTCATTGGGTAGATTTATTTTTGAGAGACTTGTTTGAGGAAGGAATTCCAGAGCTGAGGACCTAGACCACTGCCAACGGAGAGGAAAGAAAGGAAGGTGCACAAAACGAAGGCACAAGTTCTCACAGGGTTGCTGGTCATTGCTAGATTCACTGAACAAATATCTTGAATGGACAGGTTGGCTTATGAGGAGAGGTATTTCAGGCTGGGTTTGTATCCATTAAACAGTAAGAGACAACTTGACTGAAACATAAGAACCTAAGAAGACTTCAGAGTGAATGTGAAAAGGACATCACTTCTTGTAGAAAATCTAGAACTGGGGATCAGTGTTTCAAAATACAGCGTAGTCGATTTAAGACAGGGACAAGGAGAAATGTTTCTTCACAGAGTCATGTTACAGAACAATCTTGAAAAAAAGCAGAGCCCTTGAATATTTTAAAGGCAGAGGTAGGTTGATTCTCGATAAGCAAGGGGATGAAAGATCGTCAGGAGTAAGCAGGAACATGCAGTAATCAGCTCTGCCGTGACCTTGTTGAATGGTAGCCCAGTGTTGAGTGGCCTCCTCCTCTCCCAATCCCTATGTCCATACGTTCATTACCAAGATATGTCAGCAATCCTCATTACCAGAACTGACCAGTCAGCTAGAAAATTAGTCTCCCTGTAGGGATCTTGTTAGTAGGATTCTCCCAGTTTTGCATTATGTTCAAAGCATGGCACAAGTGAGCAAGATGTTCCTTAACTGATTAGCATGGAACCAAAGGACAGATCTAAGATGTACAAGACTCAGATAGATGACAACACATTAAAACAGACTTTCTTAAATCAGAGAGCCATACATTGAAATAGGTGTCCTATTTAAAAGGCGTGTATGGCTGCTCCTCCCTAGTCAGTGATTGTTCAGCTCTGCCATCAAGTACTCTCACTGTTGTGTAGATAATTATACTTTGTTGCAATCTCCACATTCCAAAAACATTCCTACATTGCTACAAAACATATGCAACATTGAAACCCACTAATTATAATGAACAGGATTAAAGTGACACTCATGTTTAATGAACTGCATTATATTGCATTTAATCCTTAATTCACATGATACGGTCCAAATTACTTGCTCTTCATACCATTGCTCACATGTTTCCAACTGCCATCAATTTATTTCCTCCAAATGGAAATCAAACATCTTACGTTTGCTTGACTTCATCTTTACAACCTAAAAATGCAGATTGAGCTTTAAGATTATCTCTGATGTATCGGTCAATTCATAACACTTTATACCTACTAATAAAGTGTTGCTATCATAAAGTCATAAGCACAGAAACAGATTCTTCGGTCCTATTCATCTGCGCTGACCAGACATACCAATCTGATCTAGTCCCATTTGCCAGCATTTGGCCCATTTCCCTCTAAATCCTTCCTATTCATGTACCCATCCAGATGCCTTTTAAATGTTGTACATACCTCCACCACTTCCTCTAGCAGCTTGTTCCATACATGCAACATTCCTTGTGTGAAAACGTTACTCCTCTGGTTCCTTTTAAATCTTTCCCCTCTCACCTTAAATCTATGCCTTCTAGTTTTGGTCACTTGGTAAAAATAACCAGTCACTGAGTGTTGGGATGCTTTTTCTCTTGTAGCAAGGATTGTCATTGGGACAATTACCCAAATGCATTGGCCTAAGACTGTTTAGTTGGCACACAGACTAGGAAGCAGAAACAAAAGCAGAAATTGCTGGAGAAACTGAAAAGGTCTGGCAGTGTCTGTGAGAAGGATGCAGAGTTAACGTTTTGAGTCCAGTGACTCTTCAGCAGAACTAGGAATCAGATACATGTTGAATTTGCTGAATGGAAACATGGGGTATTAGGTCTTATGACAACAACAAGAACAGAGGGTGAAGAGAATGAAGAACTGCCCAGTTAAGACAGAACCAAAGAGAGATTTCTTCTCTCAGAGTTATGATTCTGTGAAAAGCTTTATCGCAGAGGGTTTTTGAGGCTAGGTCATTAAGTATAGTCTAGTCTGAGTGAGACAGGTTTTTAGTCAGTGAGAGAACCTAAGGGTATGGGGAAAAGGCAGGAATGTGGAGTTCAGGATGATCAGATCAGCTACAATCTCATCCAATGGTGGAGTAGACTGAATGTATTGAATGGCCTACTTCTGCTCCTATATCTTTTGGGAGGGGCTGAAAGACACAGGGATAGAAAGAAAGAAAACATTTCCATTTCACATTTTATGTCCATTGGCTACGAAACACTTTGCAATGACCAATGAAGTACATTGGACATCTACTCCTTACTGCAGTACACAAAGC
This sequence comes from Chiloscyllium plagiosum, assembly GCF_037043375.1. Classification (NCBI taxonomy): domain Eukaryota; kingdom Metazoa; phylum Chordata; class Chondrichthyes; order Orectolobiformes; family Hemiscylliidae; genus Chiloscyllium; species Chiloscyllium plagiosum. Next base: position 69,720,144 of record NW_028270155.1, on the reverse strand, counting down.
CCAGCAGCCTATTTCTGCACAGCAAGCTCACACATACAGCAATGAAATAAATACAATGGGATAAGGTATTAGTACCTTGTTTGAGGGAATGGCAAGTAGTAACCAGGAGACTGGGGATAATTCTATTGTTCTTCTTTGAAAAAGTACCATGTGATCTCCTTTTACATCCTGTTGTTAGATGAGCCCTCACCTTAACCTCTCGTGTGAACAATGGGGAGGGTGCAGCAGAACTCCCTCATGAATGACTTGAGTGTCAGTCTTGATACCTTGTTCTCTGGAGGAGAAAACATGATCCTCCAAAATTGCTCAAATAGGGAATGTCAACAGCTGAACCATAGCTAGGAGAGAGACAGAACCAAGGAAAACAAACAGAGCAAAGCTATATGAATGTAAGAGACATCTAAGCCACAATTTGAAGGTATATCTGGCTCACAAGCCTTTACAAGGACATCTTACTAGGTGCAAGATGAACTAAGGAGGCAGGAATTCCCATGTGACGAACATTGGAATATAGGAACAGTAGTAGGCCATTCAGCCCAATGGGTGAATAAAACCCAGTGCATATTGTTCCACAGTACCAATGCTTCAGTGTTCAGTTCATCGGCTTTAATTTGGAAAGATAAAAATAGCTGGAGAAACTCAGCAGTCTGGCAGCATCTGTGGAGAGAGAAACAGTTGATGTTTTAAGTCTCATGACTCTTCTTCAGAACTAATAGCAGCTAGAAAAAGGTGGTATATAAGCTGGAAATGGGGCAGGGAGGGTTAAAGGAGTAAGCTGGGATGTGGAGATGGAACCGAGAGAGACAGACAGGCAGGTCAGCTGACAAAGGATGGATGATGGTCAGTCAGGGAAGGAGAAAAGCCAATAGTGGGAACCATAAGTGAGAATAGGTTGGCTGTGCCCATTCCAAGACGGCTTGCTCACTTGTTAGCTCCCACTTACAATCTAGGAATTCCTCCTCCAAGGTATTGTGATTATTGAGTTATACAATCTATATTCAGATTACAGTCACCCCTAATTACAGATGTTTCTTTACTGCATGCATTTCTGATTTCCCATGTAAAACAATTAAGTCCCAGACATCTTATCTGTTTCACTTGTTGCCTGTCTCTGTCTGAGACAACAGTTAACATCAGTGGAAGTGTATGTAGAAAGTATAAAACACATTTTAACTTAACCAATTCACTCAAAGTATCAACAATATTACCAAATATAAATTGTAATTAGTTAACTGAAACTACACTAGTCACCCTTCTGCTAATTTAATAATGAACTTAATTGAAGCATTACCCAGGAATGGTCAGCTGGCCAGGCTGAACAGTTCCTTTGATGTCTTTGCCCTGCCTCCTGGAGAGGGTTGCTCAGGCGCTGTCATTCTCCAGAGGTATGCCACAGATTTCTGGTCACGCTCCAGTTTATCTGTGATCCTCTTATCGTCCTCTTCAAATCAAGTACCAGGACTGCATTCCCTTTCCTTATTTGGTCTGAGTAGCAGCCACTGTATACATAACTGTAACCACATTTATCTTTTAACACTTGTTCAACTTGTTAAACTCTCAGTTTCTCCATCAGAGTTTTAACAAGTTCCAACATCTCTGCCTTTTTGATCCAAAGATTTATCTGAGGATCATCATGCTACTCTTCAGCACAATACTAAGCCGCTGCGTGGCAACCGTTAGTTCTCTTTGTTAAAAAGCATCAGTAAATAATTTCCACTCGCATGTTAGTGCATTATTTAAAATGTCATTTTAATACCTTACATGAATTCAAAAACATTACTGTTACAGTAAATGCATGGTTCATAATACCATCATAAACCTTCTCCTATTCGCAATATTCTTTGGTATCTGATCCATTCCCATTCCTTTCCATTTCTTAGCTTTCCATCTTAGCACCAAGATAAAACTATTACCACAATAAGTATAACAAATTGTAATATAACAACAATCATATAGACACATTCCTGATCCACGATAGACCGGAGCATTCATTCCCCAGTTCCAAAGTTTATTCGAGCCTTGGAGTCGGCAACATCTTGCTGGTCTTCTGCAAGGGCTTTGATTGGTTTCTCGTGTACGGACCATTCATGAATAACTTCCTTGACTTCTTCAATAATCTTTATCCAGTCTGTAGTAGGATGGGTAGAGGTTCTGTGGCTACAAATTGTCGCAAATCTTCATATTTGTCATTTTGACAATTGGACAGTTACATACAATTTCTTATTAGGTTCAGGTTTAAAATTTGGTGGCCAATAGATAAATCAGAAGAAAATCATGAATTGCCACATTATGTCCATTCAAAGTACACTATTTCCATCTCTCTTGATATCCTAAGGCTGGCATGGCAACGTAATAAGTGTGTCCTCCTAGGGCATACTTAAAAGGTTTGTTATTCACTGGTAAAATAAAATCCACCTCAAACAAGTCTTCTCTGATCATTCCTTCAGACGTGCCCAGCAGTTCCTCCCAGGTGGCATTGGGACAAATCCACTCTCTTCAACCCCCCCCCTTCAAAAAGTTTAGTATGTATTGGTTCAATGACATCTTCGAGGAGAAAGTGAGGTCTGCAGATGCTGGAGATCAAAGTTGAAGCTTTATTCCTGGAACAGCACAGCAGGTCAGGCAGCATCCAGGGAACAGGAGATTCGACGTTTCGGGCACAGGCCCTTCTTCAGGAATGAGCAGAGAGTGTTCAGCAGGAGAAGATAAAAAGGTAGGGAGGAGGGACTTGGAGGAGGGGCGTTGGAAATGTGATAGGTGGAAGGAGGTCAAGGTGAGGGTGATAGGTCGGAGTAGGATGGAGGCGGAGAGGTCAAGAAGAAGACTGCAGGTCAGGAAGGCGGTGCCGGGCTGGAGGGATTCGGCTGAGACAAGGTGGGGGGAGGGGGGGATGAAGAAACTGGTGAAGTCCAAGTTCATCCCCTGCGGTTGGAGGGTTCCCAGTCGGAAGATAAGACGCTCCTCCTCCGACCGTCGAGTTGTTGTGGTTTGGCGGTGGATGAGTCCAATGACCTGCATATCCTCGGTGGAGTGGGAGGGGGAGTTGAAATGCTGTGCTACAGGTTGGTTGGGTTGGTTCGTCCGGGTGGCCCAGAGGTGCTCTCTGAATCGCTCCGCAAGTAGGCGGCCTGTTTCCCCAATATAGAGGAGGCCACACCGGCTGCAGCGGATGCAGTAGATGATGTGGGTGGAGGTGCAGGTGAATCTGTGGCGGATATGGAAGTTTCCTTTGGGGCCTTGGAGAGAAGTGAGGGGGGAGGTGTGGGCGCAAGTGTTGCACCTCCTGCGGTTGCAAGGGAAGGTGCCGGGAGTGGAGGTTGGGTCGGTGGGGGGTGTGGATCTGACAAGGGAGTCGCGGAGGGAGTGGTCTCTACGGAAAGCTGATAGGGGAGGTGAGGGAAATATATCCTTGGTGCTGGGGTCTGTTTGGAGGTGGCGGAAGTGACGGCGGATGATGCGCTGTACATGGAGATTGGTGGGGTGGTAGGTGAGGACCAGTGGGGTTCTGTCCTGGTGGCGGTTGGAGGGGCGGGGCTCAAGGTGGCGGTTGGAGGGGCGGGGCTCAAGGTGGCGGTTGGAGGGGCGGGGCTCAAGGTGGCGGTTGGAGGGGCGGGGCTCAAGGTGGCGGTTGGAGGGGCGGGGCTCAAGGTGGCGGTTGGAGGGGCGGGGCTCAACCCGCCCCTCCAACCGCCACCAGGACAGAACCCCACTGGTCCTCACCTACCACCCCACCAATCTCCATGTACAGCGCATCATCCGCCGTCACTTCCGCCACCTCCAAACAGACCCCAGCACCAAGGATATATTTCCCTCCCCTCCCCTATCAGCTTTCCGTAGAGACCACTCCCTCCGCGACTCCCTTGTCAGATCCACACCCCCCACCGACCCAACCTCCACTCCCGGCACCTTCCCTTGCAACCGCAGGAGGTGCAACACTTGCGCCCACACCTCCCCCCTCACTTCTCTCCAAGGCCCCAAAGGAAACTTCCATATCCGCCACAGATTCACCTGCACCTCCACCCACATCATCTACTGCATCCGCTGCAGCCGGTGTGGCCTCCTCTATATTGGGGAAACAGGCCACCTACTTGCGGAGCGATTCAGAGAGCACCTCTGGGCCACCCGGACGAACCAACCCAACCAACCTGTAGCACAGCATTTCAACTCCCCCTCCCACTCCACCGAGGATATGCAGGTCATTGGACTCATCCACCGCCAAACCACAACAACTCGACGGTCGGAGGAGGAGCGTCTTATCTTCCGACTGGGAACCCTCCAACCGCAGGGGATGAACTTGGACTTCACCAGTTTCTTCATCCCCCCTCCCCCCACCTTGTCTCAGCCGGATCCCTCCAGCCCGGCACCGCCTTCCTGACCTGCAGTCTTCTTCTTGACCTCTCCGCCTCCATCCTACTCCGACCTATCACCCTCACCTTGACCTCCTTCCACCTATCACATTTCCAACGCCCCTCCTCCAAGTCCCTCCTCCCTACCTTTTATCTTCTCCTGCTGAACACTCTCTGCTCATTCCTGAAGAAGGGCCTGTGCCCGAAAAGTCGAATCTCCTGTTCCCTGGATGCTGCCTGACCTGCTGTGCTGTTCCAGCAATAAAGTTTCAACTTGGTTCAATGACACCCAAGTCCCTTCACATTTACCCACAGTATGAACTTGCATTAGAAGTCAGATTATCCCCATGTCTGTGTATATGAAGGACCACTCCAGCGTACAGAAGACCTTTATCGTAAGTATTCAAAACCTGATCACCTGATGAAGGAGCGTCGCTCCGAAAGCTGGTGTGCTTCCAATTAAACCTGTTGGACTATAACCTGGTGTTGTGTGATTTTTAACTTTGTACACCCCAGTCCAACACCGGCATCTCCAAATCATTCAAAACCTGATTAGCGAGGATAAGGCTTCTGTGGTGATTCTGCCTCTACCCATGTCCTTAGTTGCTCATCTGACACCCAGTCTGGTACTGAGTCTAACTGTAGCATGTTTGTACTGACCATAGACAGGAACCTATAGTATGTGTTGTCTCATTGGCCAAACTGTCTATGATCATAGTAGAGATATTTTGAAGGGGTTTCAACACATGGATTGCATTGAATACCAATGCTGCCTTCTCTTACTTGTTTTGTCTTGATTCTTGTATTCCTGGCCCACTATTATCTTTATCTTCTCCTACAGTGAATTTTAACTGCACATCCAATTCTGCTATGTCAAGGGTTTTGATAGTGACTGTGCCTGCTGTATAGCCTTCTCCTGTTAATTCAATCAATGCTGTCTTCCTCCTTTTCCTTTCTGCTTCCAAGTAAATCCACTTTGACAAATCACACTATCTGGAGTAGGTGATCAAAGAGCTGCCAGACTGTACTATCACACCAAGATGGTATCTGTGCATCCACCAGGTTAAATACTGTGTTTATATCCTGGTACCAGAGTAACAGTTTCTTGTGTTTCTTCCAGAACTGACCAAATCCCCCTATATCTCTCTCTGGGACTCACGACATTGTGGCTCTGAAGTGGTACCAGGGGTCATGGTGATAGTAGGTTGAGCGGTCATAGAACCCTACAGTGTGGATGCAGGCCATTCAGCCCATCGCATCCATACTAACCCTCCAAAGAGCATCCCACCCAGACTCACTCCTCTGCCCTGTAACCTTGCATTTCCCATGGTTAATCCACATAGCCTGTACACTACAGCCAATTTTGCACAGCCAATTCATCTCAACTTTACATCTTTGGATTGTGGGAGGAAATCCATGCCAACATGGGGAGAGAGTGTAAACTCCACGCAGACAGTTGCCCAAGGGTGGAATTCGAACCCAGTCCTTGGTGTTGTGAGGCAGCAGTGCTAACCACCGAGCTGCCCAACTGTAGTTGTGGATGGATTTGCACTATGGAGCATGAAAGCTGGTCCTGTCACTGGATACATACCTAAATTGTCCTCGTTCTCTCTGAACTTTGGGAGAGTCCTAGACCTATATTCTATCAAATTCGCAATTACAGACAATCTCAGACCCTTAGGGAATTTTTCCTTGAACAGATCCTCCAAGGATTAGTTTTGTCTCAGACTCTGTTCCAGATAATTCTTCCTTCTTGGTTGCTGGGGTAAAAACTGGAAAGTAGGGTTGAAACTGCTCAGGGATAGGCCATGGTGATAAAAACACACATCCCCTCCCCACACACAACCATTACCATGACACTTGTTCAGTTGTGTAATATAACCTGCTCAAGCAACAGATATTATCCCCTCCCATTTATAAAAAAAGTATCATGCTATTCACCGCAGAAGGTGCCGCCATTTCAAGAAAAACGCCAATAATGATTCTCCATGTTCTCCTGGTGATTCTTCTTCCTACAAAACAAACACAATCTGTTCTTATTTACAGTCAAAATGATTTTATTCCAATGACAGATCCTGCATCTCAGGTTACTTGGGCACCTCTCTCGACCTCATCTTGTCCCAGTCTTAGATTAGATTAGATTACTTAGTGTGGAAACAGGCCCTTCGGCCCAACAAGTCCACACCGACCCGCCGAAGCGCAACCCACCCATACCCCTACATCTACCCATTACCTAACACTACAGGCAATTTAACATGGTCAATTCACCTGACCTGCACATCTTTGGATTGTGGGAGGAAACCGGAGCACCCGGAGGAAACCCACGCAGACACGGGGAGAATGTGCAAACTCCACACAGTCTGTCGTCTGAGGCGGGAATTGAACCCGGGTCTCAGGCGCTGTGAGGCAGCAGTGCTAACCACTGTGCCACCGTGCCGCCCACAAATACTTTCCCAAAACCAGTCCCCTGGGGGATCTTCCTATCCAGAAATTCCTTTAACTCCAAAGGATTCTAACATAACGTGCTGATAATAGCGATCCATATCGCATTGGTTCCCCCCACCCCTTTTTTCCCATGTTATTAGCTGCGACCTAATTAGCCTCCTTTATCCTTTCGATTAACCTTTGAACCCACTTATCCCTTGTTATGTTATCAACTTCCAGTTCTGAGAGATTCAATCCTAGCAAGGGCTTTAATTCTCTAATTTGTTATTAGTCTGTAAGGGGTAAATCCAGTGGAGGACGACAGTGTTTATCATCATCAGGACATAAGGAAGCACTGTCATCAAGGGGTCTTATGTTGCTGCACCATTTTGGCCAACATATTCCCCAAAGTTTGACTGATCTTTTCAACTATTCCACTGGATTGGGGCCTTTGGTCATGTGGAACCTTTGTTTTATCCCAAGTAATGACCTGACATTCTGCATCACTCGGGCCACGAGTTGCGTCCTTTGATCTGACTCAATATTCCTTGGTAAACTCCAATGTGAAAAGACTTTGTCTAACTGGACCTTGGCCATAAAATTAATGGTATCAGTTAGAGTGGAGAATACTCTATTTGGTGAAGGTACCCACTATGAATAGGATATGCTTATATTCTCCACTAGTTGGGGACAGTAGACTCAAGATCTATCTGCAAGTTTGTGCAAGGTCCTTCAATGAGCCTAGTATGTTTCAAGCTCCTTTCTTAGCATTCCTATCAAGATTATGTTGTGCACGTATCAATCAGTTCTTGATATAATGTTCAACATCGCCTTTCATGTGCACCCACAAGCACACTTAAGTCTTTTCAGGGTGTTCTGTTTCTTGGTGCTCATGACTGTCATGATACCTCAGGTACTACAAACTTGCTATCGCACAGGGCAACTCCATCTGTTGCATGTAGTCCCTTTTGTTCACCATAACCTAATTTCTCTCCTTTTAGAAAAACTTTCCATATCCTTCCTCTGTTCTCCTAAGTCTGCGGGGTCTTTTTCTCTTTTTGTGCTCCTATTTCCTCAACCTGCAGCACCCATTCTTCTCCTGCTATTGCCCCTTGTTTAGTCAATTCTTCTGCTTTTCTGTTTGATGAAAACTTAGGATGAGCTTTCATCACTCCACAATCTTTCCCCTTTGTCTTTTCAGTAATGGGGTGGACAGTAGGACCTTTCCAACTGCTGACAAACCCTCTTGCCTCCTGTAAGGTGATATATTCCATCAGCTGTTGCACATATACATACTCCGAGTAGATAACAGATCCTGGATGAAATTTCTCTGGGCGGCTCACTACGTATGCCATGGCTGCCAACTCAGCTGCTGGAGTACTCATGGTCTTTGGCAGTTATAGGGCTATAGTATATTTCCTGTCCATTATTCTTCCCTACATGCAGGTCACATTCTGTCTTCCATTTCCCATCTGTACAGATGAAGAGCCAGCAACAATTTTGAAAGGGTGATTTTTCATTTTGTGTTCGCTTTACCAGTAATCCCTCCTTTGTATTTTGATACCAAAGGTCCCTTGCAATCATTTGCTACCACCACGTGACATTCAGGGAGTGTCCCATGATAAATTAAATTGTCTGCTAACATGGTGGCACTTCAAACCACTTTCACCTCTATGTTCCTCCCTTGTAACAGCAACATCTATCTGGCAGTCTTATTCTGGCTCACTGTGCCATTGTTCCATCCAGCAGCATCCAAAAGGGTCAAAATTGTCAACGGGTCCAATTCGACAACACAAGTAAAATGTTGAACTGCCCAGGCCACCAATAGATGCCTATCACACGTTATATACTCCTATTCTACTGACATGAACATGTGCAAGGCATAGACTGCTGGTCTCAACTGACCATGTATCTCTTGTAACAAGACTGCTGATATTGTGGAATGTGTTGCAGCCACCCCAAGGAGAGTTGTTCAGCTGAGTTTGGGATTTTTAGGTCAGGAGCACTCATCAAGCCCTGTCCAAGCCCTATTGCGAAGCTATTATCACTTCATGTGTTCTGGCTTCCATTCCCATAGACATCTTTCTTTAATAATGTCATTAAGCCCAAAAACAATCTTTTTAATCTGTTCACATCTGTGGTGACGGGAAGTCGAGCTGCTGCTCCAATTTGTTCTTTGTCTATTTGTTTTTTTTCCTCTAGTTATCACCGTTCCTAAATAATTCACTTCCTACCTCATTATCTGAACCTTTTTCAGATTCATTTTCAACCAGAGTTCCTTTAATAGTTGCAACACCGCATTTAGGAGCTAAGATTGCTCCTGTTCGATTCCAGTTTGTAAGAGCACATCATCAACCTTATTATATCAGACAGTCTGGCCTAGAAAAACTCCATAACCCATTGCTTAACCATTGATGGGATACTGTGGAATCCCTGTGGCAAAGTTGTCCATGTATGTGGCTGTCCTTTAAGAGGTAAATGCAAATTTATACTGACACTCCTCAGTCAAAGGGATTAAGCTAAATCTATTGCTGATGCCCAATACTGTAAACCATTGTGCTAATTTGCTTTGTTTAATCATAGTTTTGGGACGAGCAGCCACTTTAGGAGCTGGAGCCTGGCTTTTTAACTGGCCAAATTGGAGAATTATTGGTGGAGGCAACATTGCAGTGCTCCAAGTGACTAGACTCTGAATTACTTTCTCAATGTCTCATTCAGTTTGTTTGGGAAACTCACGTTGTTTCTGTGGCTTTGAGTCTGGTCCTTGGGTGCAAGCTTCCTCCTACATCCTCCAATTATGTTTGGTTTTGGTGAAAGCATTTTTATTCTGTTAGTATTGCCTAGGCTGTTGGATCCCAACTCATCTGTAGGACTGACCCACATGTCTCCCATGTGCAAACTCATTCCCTGTATGAACCAACTCGTACTTTAGCAATAGACTGTTCCTCACTCATCCCTGGCATTTGCCAGATCATACAGTTTACTGGGTCAAAACAAAGACCAACTCTTATGCTGCTCCTGGGGTGGTTTTAGTAGGGCCACCCATTGCTGCAAGAGTAAAGGACTAGTTACCAGCCCAATTTGTGAATGTCCCGTAAACAGTTAGAATAACGTCTGCTTCTGTTTTCCAGGTAAATTGAAGTAAAGTGGATGTGTTTACAGTGGTTCCAGATCCCTTTGTATCCCAAAGAAAAAAGTAATAGGACAGCCTCCAACCTTACCATCCACCAAGGATCTTTCCATTCCATCCCTCCCAGCATCACACATCGAAGTTGGAGGCCTAATATTGTCACTCAGCTGGGGTGCATCCTGCTCATTGGCTCTACATTGTTTTGTGGCATGAGCTGGGATCCCCCTAGTGGCAAGGTTCAGGTCTGCGTTTGATTGGTCTCACCTTTGCGAGGGGTTAAACAATCTCCAGCGTAATGACCCGCTGCCTCAGATATAACACCGATTATCACTTCCCATAGTTCATCCACTGCCAACTGCAGCGAGTGGATGTGCCCTTCCCCTGTACCTGTCTCGACCCCACCCCCCCAATCTGATATGGAGGGGTTGGTCCCTCAGCATGTTTTCGTTTTCTTTTCCTTCATTTTTCTAGGACCCCACAGCCCTGTTAGCCGGTGCGATTGTCGTGTTAGTCTTATTTGAATTTCCCCTTCCCATTTCAATGTTCTTGTCATCCGCCTTATTATCTATGCTTTCCTGTGGCCTGTGTCAGGTCAAACACGAGCTTTTTGTTGGGAGTCCTCCGTGATACTAAGATCCGTACCATAGTATTTCGCTCTTGTAGGTTCTGTTGATCCAAGTCCAGCTCCTAAATATTCCGAAACACTGATCAGAGCAGGAGGTGCAAAAGCTATCAG